>NW_020954603.1:10791973-10812554 GCF_900497805.2 Vombatus ursinus | reverse complement strand
ATAGATAGATAGATAGATAGATAGATAGATAGATGGATGGATGGATGGATGGAGTGTAGCTTTTTACTTATCTTTCAACTTGAAAGGCAAGTTCTTTGATAGGTGGCTACCTCAGGTTCAAGGTACTCTATGAGTTAGTCCTCCTAAAGCTATAACTCATGAGCCCCCACTGATATATTTACCTTTCAATAATCATTCAGAGCAAACAATTAGCTTGATGCAAAGGCATTTACTGAAATAACATAGTTAGAACAGTCACAATAGAAAATTCCCACTAACTGATAAATTTATAGTGCAATCTCCTAAAAAATATACACACAATCAATAGAGAAAGTAAGCAAATTCAGAGGTTATAAATGGAGGATCACTTATGGAAAACATGTGGATGGGCAATGCACACCTCTGATACTGCAGGGCATCTGATATTCTCTCATGATACCTCCTCTGCCCCTTCTTGGATGAAACACCTTGGCTAGGTGTATTGCTCTCCTGAACTCCCTGAGTCCGCTTTCCTAAAGAAACATTGCTCCAATGGGTTCACTGAAACTATCCTTTGCTGAGCACACTGCTCCTCAAATTGACCACAGTCTTTGGAGCATGAAATTTCTGGCTAAACTAAAATCTTCAGCTAGGATGTCACTAGGCTCTTTCAAAAAGAACCATAACCCTTATCCTAGAACCAGTGGAAAGCCTACCCAGTTTTAAGACCCAAAGTCTTAACTTTGAGGTTTGTCACCTTATGAGCTGCCAGACTGAAGCTCTAGGCACCACATACTCTTTGAGTCTTCTTCTACAGGAAGCATGCCCTGGAATTCCTCTCTCAGGCTATCTCCTCCAATCGTGTGCTTCTACTAAAGGACGCTATGAATGCCATGGTGGATCTCAGGGAGAAGAGAGAAATCCCCTAATCCCCTACCCCCCCACACCCTGCTGAACTCTGGAAAAGGTGCAAAGAAAGTGATGCATGAGTCTGAAAGATAAGAGAGCTCCCTCAAGAACTGAGGTCTTCAGAAGACTGTCTATATAAGGAGGCCAGGTTGTTTTTTAAAAGGCCACCAGGTCCTCAACCAATCACTAGAAGTTCTCTGTGACCCATCAATTGCCTTCATTCAAAGGTCAACACCCTATAAATCCATCATATTGATTGGGGTACTTCTTCATTATGTTCAGCAACTAACAATGACCCACACTCCGATTATTTAGCAAACTCTTTCATACTCTTACCAGACTATTTGGGAAAACTCCCTAATTTGATCAGGAATTTCCTTGATCCCTCTCCTTTACATATTTACTTTGTAGTTATTTATCTGTGGACATATTGTCTCCCCCAGCAGAAGGTAAGTTCCTTGAGGGCAGGAACTTTTTTTTGTCTTTGCATTCCTAGCACTTTAACATAGTATGCTATGACTATGTTACTGTTGAATACCCATTGAATTGAATGAAAAATCAAGATAATTCCAATCACCATTAATATCCTTTTTTATCTCCAGATGACCAACATCTCCTTTTAGAAAATGGATTCTTAACCTTTGATCTATATTCTTTTGGTATTCTGGTGAAGCCAGTGGGTCCCTTCTCAAAAGAATGTATTTAAATGTATAAGATAAAATATATTGAGTTGAATATTGAAATATATTGAAAACCAATTATATTGAAATACAGTTATCAAAAAATGTTTTTAAGTCGTTTGTGGACCTTTTGGTAGCATGGTGAAACCTATGGCCTCTTCAAAATACTTTTTAAAAAATTCATAATTAAATGAAATGGTAAAATTTAGTTAGAGGTTAGTAAAAATAAAAATTAATAAAATTTGCAGGATTACAAAGGAAACTACCAAAATGTTTATCAGATATATTGCAGTTATAAAAATAAAAAACCAAGTTCATAGACTCCAATTTAAAAAAAAAAAATTTGGCCCTGAAGTCAGGAGGACCTGAGTTCAAATGCGGCCTCAGACCAAACATTTGACACGTACTAGCTGTGTGACCTTGGGCAAGTCACTTAACTCTGATTGCCTCACTAAAAAAAAAAGAAAAGAAAAGAAAAGAAAATGATGGATAACATCTAGGGGATTTAAGGTATAGCATAGATGAAGGGTGGGAACTGATAAAAAAAAACCATTTTAGAGCAAAGATCTTTCCAGCCTGCTTAATTAACAAAATTTTTGCCTAGTTTATATTATTATAATGCATGTGTCATGCATGATGCATGACCACTACTAATTCAATGAAACCTACTGGTGATGTATTAGAAAGTGATATCTAGAAAACAACACCCTCATCCTTCTCTTTCTCTCCTGGCCACTAATGCACCTTGGATCTGAATCAAGATTGAATTCCTTCTCTTCTAGGGCCAAAAAAACATACCTTTTTTCCTTAGGTCTTGAAAGCCAGCCTCTCCCATGGCCCCTAGTATGAAGCAGGAAGCAGTGACCTGCCCAGAGAAAGGAACTCATAAAAGCTAGAAGAAAACATTCTTTAACTGAAGGTCAGACAGTTCCTAGAGATTCAACATTGTAGCACATGGGGAAAGATGTGAGACCCAGATCTTCAAAAAAGAAAAAGTGGGGAAAGGGTTCCTATCAATCGGATATTTAATCACCAGGGCAACCCTTAGGCAAACTGACATCAAAGGAGAGACTGTTAGTTCCTTTTTTCCTAACCTAATGTAACTGTCTCAATTCCCAGGTAGGAGCAGAAATAAAGATTTGTTTGTTTTATGGAATCACAGATTCTAAGAGTTAAAAGGGACGTTTGAGATCACTTAGTTCATCTAGCTTCCCATGCAGTTCAGAAATTTCTTCTATGAGTACCCTTTCCTGAGCACCACTCCTCACCCAGTCCTCCATCAAACAACAAGCATTTATTAAGTTCCTACTATGTGCCAGGCACTGTGCTAGGCTCTGAGGTACAAAGACGAGAAAATCAAACAATTCCTGCTCTTGAGGAAACTTACATTTTATCCTGGGAGACAGAGTGCACAAATCTACAATATGTAAATGCGGGATAAATAAAGATATAGGGACTGGACCCATGATTTCTTCAGAATAGAGAATGCTTAGTTGTAGAAATTCCCTCTACCAATGTAAGACATCACTTTCTTTGTTTCCAGAAGCACTGAAAGGTTAAGTTACTGGCTCAAGTAACTGTTAGGAATCAGGAGAGAGGTAGTGTGGTGTAATGGATGGAAAACTGACCTCAGACCAGGAAGACCCAGGTTCATGTCTCACATGGGATGCAATGAATACCTACAGATTAAATGAGAGGGCATCAGAATTGGAGGGGGATCAGAAAAGGTGTAGAATTTGATTTTTAAGCTGCTCTTGAAGGAAATGATGGATATTTTTTAGCTGGAGCTGGGAGTTAGTGCATTCCAGGCACAGGGGAACAGACCAGAGTGAAGGCATGGGACAGAAAGTCATCTATTGAATGTGTGGAACAAGGAGGAGAGTAATTTGACTGGATTGTAAAGTAAGAGAAAATGAATAATAAACCTGAAAAGATAGGTTGGGGTGAGGATGTTAAGGGTTTTAAAAGTTGAACAGAGAACTTATGGCTGATTCCAGAGGCACTAGGAAAACAGTTAGGTCTATTCAGCAGATGAGTAACATGGTCAGGAAAATCACTTTGGCATCTGTGTGGAGGATGGATTGGAACAAGGGGCCATTCTGATGGTACAAACCAGAGGTGTTGTGGACCTGTTCTAGGGTAGTGGCTATGGGAGGAAAGAGAAGTGGTGAGATGTGAGATGTTGTGAAAGTAGAAACAGCAAGACGGGCAATTGATTGGATATGTATGGTAAGGAAGCATGAATACCTAAGGATAAAGCCAAAGTTAACCTAGGAGACTTGAAAAGTAGTGATGCTTTTGATAAAAAAAAAAAACAGGCAATTTGGTAGAGGTATGGATCGAGTAGGCAAGTGGGATTGGAGGCTAATGAATTCTTTTGGACATGGTGAGTTTGAGTTGTCTCTGATACATCCAGTATAAAATATCCTATAGACAACTGGTGAGAGGTAGGGGTTCCATGTCAATCTGTCAATCCATCAATCAACAAGTATTTATTGAACACCTTCTGAAAACAAGGTATTGTGCTTGGTTCTGGGTGTGCCAAGTCACACCATTGACTCATATTGAGTCTACACCTCAGAGCTTTGTCACATGAACTGCTGGCTAACCTTGCCTTCTCTACTGAGTCCTCAGAGAAACAGTCGTTATGGTGATGAGACTAGAAACTGCCATCAGACTTGGGGATGATTGGCCTAAAGAAGACGAGAAGCCTTAGAGGGTTGGAATAACCATCAATATTTTAAGAGCTATCTCTTGGATGAGGAATAAGACTTAATGCATAGCTCCAGAGGGCACATCAGGAGCACTGTATAGCAGAAGTTACAGGGAGACAAATTTCTTTTCTCAATATAAGAAAGAACTTTCTTACAATTATAATTGTTCAAAAGTGAAGCGAGCTGCCTTGTGGGAGTAGTGAGTTCCTTGTCATTTGAAGTATTCAAACAGAGGCTAAAAAATGATCTATCATGGACACTCTAGCATAAGCAGGAAGGCACCCTAAAGGAGAGAGAAAAGGAAGCATGTGCCAGGTAAATTAAACCACCACTACTCCCTTGTCCATCATGTCCCTTCAGACCCTAATGGAGACAACCTAGAACCCTGAGCCCAAGAAGCTTGGGAATAGCAATACTTTTAGCCCAGTGCCCTTAGCCATCATCCTGGGAAGCAACTGCCATGGAAATTCAGCCTTGCGTCTGCTGCTGTAAATGCTCCAGTCACAGAAAAGACACAATAAAGAAAATAGCTCAACAACAGAAATGGACATGATTTTAACAGTGGAAATAACATTAAAGAAGATGCATGACCCAACTGACTTTGCTGCTCTGCACCCCAAAAGCCATGTGACCTTTCTGTCTGACTTGCAGCTGAAACCTCCCCTATGTGTTGTCTCCCCACTAGAATGTGAGCTCTCTGAGAGCAGGGGAGGTCCTCCTTTTGTATTTGTGCCACCCAAAACTTAGCACAGTGCGTCCCACAGAGTAAGTGCTTAAATGTTTTTTTCATTCGTTCATTCATTCATTCGTTTAATGTATTCAGTTCAATTTCATAAGCATTTATTAAATGTCCACTCTGTGCCAGACACAAATACCCAAGTGAAAGAATCCATTCTCTCCAAGGACCTCCCCTTCTTTAGAGAAATAACATGCACACATAAAAGCAGAGAAAAACGAATAGTCCTTTTAAGAAGGGAGAGGGATGAGCGACTTTTCTTTCATTCATTCCATTCATCAGGAAAAGCCTAATGTAAGAGGTGGTGTTTAAGCTGAGCTTTCATTCATTCATTCATTCATTCATTCATTGCATTGCATTGCACTGCATTCTTGAGGAAAGGCTTACTATGGGAGGGGACGTTTAACCTGAGCTTTGAAGGAAGCTAGAGATTCTGATCAGAGGTGAGGTGAGTTTGAGGTGCATTCCAATTGCGAGGTCAGCCTAAACAAAAGAAGGAAACCAGGTGCCAGAAGTCCTTCGGTATCCTTATCCCACTTTTCTTCATCCTCTTATTAATAAACTAGCATTTTAGCCCTAAGTCTTCCCCCCAAATATTATATTGCATTTAGTAATGCATGTACATATTGTTTCTCCCAATAAAGTATAAGCTCCTTGAAGGCAGGAGCTATTTCATTTGGCTTTAACTCCTCAGAGTCTAGTAGGATAAATGGCACATAATAAGCACTTAATGAATTGAACTGAACACAACACCCTGTTATCTAGCTTGAATCCTTCAAATGACAAAGAACCCACTACTGCCAGAAGGCAGTCCATGTCATTTTTTTTGAGCCATCACAATTGTAAGAAAGTTCTTTCTTTCTTATATTGAGAAAAGATATCTGCCCCCATGCAATTTCTGCCTGCACAGCACTCTTAATTTGCCCTCCAGAGCTATGCAAATAAAGTCTCATCCCTCTTCCATGAGACAGATCTTAAAATATTGAGAGTTATTCTGCCCCCTCTAAGACTTTTCTTCTTCTTCAGGCCAAATATCCCCAGTTCCAGTAATAATTCCCCAGGTGTCAAACTCCCACCACTATGATGACTGCCCTTCTGAGGAATTAATGGGGCAGGCATGGCTAGATTGTTGGCTAGGAAAAGCTCTGAATTGTAAGCTGGATATAAGTCAATGTCATGCCATGGCAACTGAAAAGCCTAATTCAACCTTACCTATGTAAAACTCCCTGTGGGCTCCTCCCCCAATTTGCACTTGCATTCATGGGTTGGAGCCCCAGAAGGAGACTGCTATTTTCAGGTTCTAATATACTCTATGGAACTGAACTCCTAAAACAGTAACTCTTACTTGTAAGAATCCTCTTACTAGTCAGCCAGTAGACACAATCAGCTCAAACCAATGGGGCTCACTCAGATGCCACAGTAACAACTGTTATCTGTAAAACATTCCCCCCAGAGGTTTGAGATGAATTCTCCCACAAATACCGTATTTGTTGGAAGAATGGAAACAAACCTAGAATACAATGGAATTGAGGTACATGTGGACTTTGTCAAGGTATTTGGAGACACCCTGTTTCCCAAGGCTAAGGCCCAGCAAGCAGGCTGTGCCCTGAGCTTGGCATAACAACAATCCTTTGCACTCTGGATGATCTCAGTCACAGCAAAATCCCAGAATTGTTTCCTAGCACCAGGTGCTCTCTGAGCTCAGAAAAGCACTGGCTGTATCCATGTTCTGGTCATGAGGCCCTGCTAGGAATAAAACTTGTCACATTGTTTCTGTTACCCCTCATTGTCAGGGTCACAGCCCCCTGGGTAGCCATAGGTAAAAGTGTTGAGATCTCCTAGCACTAAAGCAGGTCCCTCCCATTAGGGGCAGGACTTCGGCACATGTGTCCTTGCAAGCTGTTTTCCTCACTTTTGAAGTTAATTAAACTTGTTTGTGTCTTGACTCTCCTGTCTCTAGCCTGTTTCGTTCGGCTCTGGTCATTCCCAGGTTAGAGACTGGTTCCAATCTGGCTGACAACCTCAAGAACTTGAATCCAAGACAACCCATGCTTCTGGCATTGGAGGATTTAATGTCCTTTTTTCCCTGGGGAATCATCATTCTGATTCCCCTGAGGGCTATGTCTTTGCCAAGCAGGTCATGTAGCTGGACTCTTGGGTCTGCTTCTCTCCACAACTCAGCTCTTGATAACCATGGCCAATTCTCTCTTGAGTACATTTTCTTTGCTGCCAGAGGTCCCACTTTTTTAAGCTGCCAGTGATACCACTCCTACGGTGTTTATGTCTTCTAGGAAATTGTATGTCTGTGTTTCCTGACATGTGTAGCTTGGTTCAGTCATGTCTGACTCTTCATGACCTCATTTTGGGTTTTCTTGGCAAAAATACTAGAGTGGTTTACCATTTCCTTTTCCAGCTCATTTTACAGATGAGGAAATTGAGGCAAATAGAATTAAGCAACTTGCCCAGGGTCACTGAGCTAGTAAGGGTCTAAGGCCAGATTTGAGCTCAGGAAGACCCATCTTCCTGAATTCAGACCCTGCACACTATCCACTGTGCCACCTAGCTGCCAATATAAATATATATATATCTATATATATGTATCTATATATATATGTATGTATATGTATATGTGTATATATACACACCCAGAGATTGATATACACAGTTATCTAGATCTATATACACACATACACATACATATGTACATACATATATGCATGTATATGTGTATATGTGTGGACCTATGCATTCATTGGTGTAAAGAACTCCCTTCACAAATGGAAATCAACAATAATTCTGCAGCAGAGTCTGGTCTCAGAAAGGTTAAATGATTTGCCCAGAGTCATAGCCAGAATGTGTCAAACAGAGGATTTAACTCTCTAGCTATATTTACATCCATCTGTTTGTCTATCTGTCTATCTAGATTCTCAGGCTAGCTCTCTAGCCATTACACCAGGCTGCCTGTATGAGAAATACGTGTGCAAAAATTAAATGTCAGCTACTTAAAGGTAGGAAGTGGAGGGTAATAACTCACCTGCTTATGTTACTTTTCAGGCCAGAAAATCTAAGATTTACAACCACCCTCTGAGATCTGTGATACTATTACCATCATCTCCATTTCCTAACAATTAAAGTTATCCAAAAAAGTTAGGGCGGTGAGGTGGCACAGTGGATAGAGTGCTAGGCCTGGGGATGGGAAGGCTCATCTTTTTAAGTTCAAATCCATCTTCAGACACTTACTGGCTATGTGACCCTAGGCCAGTCATTTCACCCTGTTTGTCTCAGTTTCCTCATTTGTAAAATGAGCTATAAATGACAAACCACTCTGGTATTTTTGCCAGGAAAACCCCAAATGAGATCACAAAGAGTCAGACATGATTGAACAATAACAAAACAAGATAGTGAGCCTCTACTTCCTGAGTCCTTCAGGCCAAAGATCAATGACTACTGCTCAGGGATGTTAAAGAAGCAGAAACTCCTGGTTCAGAAGTGAGTTGGAGCAGCGGACTGCTGAGGTCCCTTCCACCTCTGGTATTCTGTGAAAATATGGCTCCCCAAACAGGACAACACATGCCAGGTGGGAGATCTGGTCAGTAATGAAAACTCACACCTTCAGTTAACGTGCCCCCAAAGGTTTTGGAGAATGAGATGCCTCTTCTTAAATCAAATAAAGAAGTCAATAGTTGAAATCCGGGTAAATAGATAGCAGCTCTATTGCCCAACTTTGGGAAAGTATTTTAAGTATTCATTCCCTAGGATAATAACGGAACATGTGAAACCTCCATGATATGTATTACACCACAAGAGTTCTTACAACAAACACAAGCAAAATACCTGCTCACACCAGCCGTGGCCCTGCACACACGTTATCAGTGGGTGTCCCCCAACAACAAAATTAAGTTCTGGAATAGGAAACAGAGAGCAGAAGGAGGATAGTCAGTTGCAATCTCATTATCAATAGTGGGTATATTATAGCCATAGTACCCTACTGTTTTAATATTTCAGCCCACTATGCTGTTTTTCAAATATACTGTTTTCAACAAGGAATTATCAATTGCAAAAATGCATAGGTCTTACTATTGTTAGTATACTAAGCTGCAGATGAAAACCTCTCTTCTGGTTTAGGTAGGAGCCCCCTGGCCAACTCAGCCCCCCAAATCAACGGTTCTTCTATTTCTTGATCTCTTACTTTCATTAAATCTACAGTGAGTCGTAAATTTCTTCTTGCATCTTCATAAAGCTCATTCACACATACATAGATCAGAGACAGAGACAGAGAGAGATGAAGACAGAGAGGTGATAGATATTTGATAAAATGGACAAGAGGCAGGTAGCCAGATAAAGAAAGATAAAAGTAGATAAGATGGATGATAACTAGATAGCTAGCTAGTTAGATGGAGAGAACATGTAGATAAAAAATAGACAGTAGACAAGTGTACAAATATAAAGGCAGGTAAATAGAATAGATAGATAATAGAGGAAAGAAGGAAGGAAGGAAGAAGGAAGGAAGGAAAGAAAGGTAAGGAGGGAGGGAGGAAGAGTAAAGTGGGAAGGAAGAAAAAAGGAAAGGAAGGAAAGAAGGAAGAAAGAAAAAGAAAGAAAAAAGGAAAGGAAGGAAGGAAAGGTAAGAAGGGAGGGAGGAAGAAAGTAAAGTAGGAAGGAATAAAAAAGAAGGAAAGAAAGAAGAAGGAAAAAGGAAGGAAGGAAAGAAACTAGGAGAATACCTCTCTCAGGTTCATTGATACAATTGCCTGAAGATGATCACACCCAACGACTAGATGTCCCTCCACCGTGTGATTCAAAGACATACCCTGTCCTTCCAGAGACCCGGTTGTATCTTTGTTCTACCATTGACTGAGATGGATGTTTTCTGTGCCCAGACAATCAAGAAAGTATTCATTAATCTCCAACTTTGAGTCAAGCACTTTGTGTGGGACTGAGAATGTAATGATACAAATGTAACAGTCTCTGCACTCAAGGAGCATCTATCAATCAGGAAAGGTAACATGTACCTACATCAATGAAGTAAAATGTATTTAAAACAAATACATGGTAATGGGCACAAAGAAAGGCACCTGAAGGAGCTTCCATGGGCAGACTGTCTTACTGTCTTCCCCTTGCGTCCTTGGGTTTCTCAAGTTAAGCCACAAACCTTCCTTCGTGTGAGCAAATACAGCCTGAATAAAGACTTTTCCTTTACTGTTCTGACTCTTTTGCGGAAACCTCCAGGTCCCTAGAGGCCATCTCAATGAACTCGGACCATTGAGAAGTTTGTGGGGAAGGGGGATCCTGAAATCATAACAGGCCCATTCAGTAAACCTCATGTAATCCTCAAGGGAACTGGGGGGTGGAGGCTGGAGGCTGAAAGAGACGGTCCATATTTGGCTGAGGCAGCTAAAAGTCCGGTCCCAGGACCTGCGCGTCCTTTATCACCAACTTATTTCGGGACCGAAAGCCACTTCTAGCACAGGGGAAGGGCAGCATGGTGTTGGGAAAAGATACCTGGATTTAGCCCCTAAAGGACCTTGGTTCAAATCCTGGCTCCACTTGTTTACTCCCGGTGTGACCTCGTGTGTGTCACTGAATCTCTTCGTGCCTTAGTCACTTCATCTATAAAAATAAATGGGTATATGATTACTCAGGTCTCTCCCAGGTCCAAATCCTATGACCCCAGGTCTACCTGCTGGCAGGTAGACCTCTCCCCTGAAAGCCAAGGTTGGTTTCCTCCCACCATGTTCTCCGCTTTAGCTAATCTCTGCCCGGAGGCTTCCCAGACACTTATTTTGTGTTTCCTGTCACCGTTCAAATAATTTTAGTTAGCATTTCATTTTTTAAAAACATAGTTCTCTTCATCTAATAACCTTGAATGCATCCCTGTTTTATCCATACCATCTCCCAACACTGATTATGAAGTTTCTGGCCAAAAAGCAGCTCACTGGAATCGATCTTCATTAATCATTCAATCAATCAACAAGTACTTTTTAAATATCCATTATGGCCCAGGCAAAATGCAAGGCACTGGAGATAGACAAAAAAAATGAACCAACCCCTATCTTCAATGACTTTACAAACTTTCAGATATTAATAGCAAATCTCTGCCATTAGACTGTGAACTCCTTGAGGGCAGGGACTGTCCTTTGCCCCCCTTTTTTTTAATCCCTGGAATTTAGCGCAGTGCTTGGCACATAGTAGGTGCTTAATAAATATAGTGACTTGACTGCTTTTATTAAGTGTCTAATTTGTGCTTGGCTAAGTACTGGGGATACAAAAAATAAAAAGACAAAAGACAGTCCCTTCTCTCAGGAGTTCACAGTCTAATGGGGGAGAGTACATGAAAACCACTATGTACAAACGGGTTAAATACAGGATAAATTGGAGATAATCCCCAGAGAGAAGGCATTAGCATTAAAGCAAATCAGGAAAGCCTTCCTATAAAAGGTGAGGTTTTAGTTGGGATTTGAAGAAAGCAGATGCAGAAGGAGGCAGAGATAAGGAGGCAGAGAATTCCAGGCATGGAGGACATCCAGTTAAAATACATTCAATAAGAGTTGGAGTGTCTAGTGGGAGAAACAATAAGGAGGTCATTTCGTTAGATCATAGAGTGTATAGAGAAGAGTAAGGATAAGAAGAGAGCAACTAGGTGGCACAGTGGATAGAGTCGGGAAGACCTGAGTTCAAATCTGGCCTCAGATACTTAGTAGCTGTGTGACTCTGGACAAGTCACTTAAACCTGTTTGCCTCAGTTTCCTCATCTGTAAAATGACCTGGAGAATGAAATGGTAAACTCTTTGAGTATCTTTGCCAAGATAGCCTCAAAATGGAGTCACAAAGAATTGGACACAGCTGAACAAAAACAAGGGAAAGAAGACTGGAAAGGTAGGAAGGGTCCAGGTGATGAAAGACTCTAAAAGTCAGAGGATTTTATGTTTGATTCTGGAGGTAATAGGGTGCCACTGGTGTTTATTTAGTAGGGAGGGACCATGTTCAGAGCTGCACTTTAGGAAGATAAATTTGACAGCTGAGTAAAGAAAGAACCCTAGCCTGTTTCATCATCTCTGAAATGAGGACGATGGAGTCCATAATGACTCAAATATTAGTCTCATATCTAGGGCCCTATGAGCCCAAAAGGAACTCTATATGTTGATTTATCAAAATAACTCAGACTATTCATGGTATGACCTGCTCCTTCCACCACCAACTATAGAACACCGTTGAGTTCCCTAGCTACTTTGGGTTCAGTGAGGTGTTTGAGATTATCCTAATTGTACAAATATGAGTTGAGACTCCATTACAACAGCAATTCTCTATTTGCAGACCTTTTAGGAACTACAGATCAAGCTGCAAAGTATTTAATTAAGACAGAAGAGTAAGGTAACTCATAAGAAAATAAATGAATAAGAAAATTGTTGTTATTCCTCCCCGACCCTTTCACAAAACAAATACAACCATCTATATGTACTGGTGGGTAAATAACAATGCCCAAGGAAACTCAGTGAGAGGTGACTTATATTGTCAGATATACATGGGTTGATGAGGAAGCAGATGGAAACAAGCATTTATTAGGCACTTACTATGTACCAGGAATTGTACTAAGCCCTTTGACAATATCTTACTTAATCCTTACAACAATCTGGTGAGGTAGATGTTATTATCTCCATTTTATCCTTGAGGAAACTGAGGCAGGTAAAGATTAAGTGAATTGCCCAGGGTCATGGAGCTCGGAAGTGAATAAGGCTGGATTTGAATTCAGATCTTCCTGATTCCAGGTCCTTGACTCTTCCTTCTCAGGTCATCTCACTTAATTAAAGGAATACCAGGGTTCCACTGGGACTCCCTGGTTTGAAGAGTCCTTTCCAGATTTCAGCTACATGGCCCTTCTTCCTCCTCACATAAGGAGGATTTCCAATCCTCCCAATCACATAAGGAAACTGTCTCTCAGCTGCCTCAGTTTATTCTCAGCCAACAGAAAACAGACATCATGGAGGATAGGGTCACAGTGGGGAAGAGCTCTAGACTTGGGAGTCAGGAAGAGCCAAGTTCAAATCCTGCCTCAGACACTTGCCAATTGTGTGACTCAGAGCAGGTCATGACCTCTCTCAGCTTCACCTTCCTCAACTATAAAATGGAGATAAAATTTGCACCAACTTCACAAAGCTGATGTGAGGATGAAATGAGATAACATGTGTACAGCACTTTGCCAGTTTTAAAGCATCATATAAACGCTAGCTATTATTATTATCCAAAGGTGACTTTTCTGATACTCCTGTGCTGGGCACTCTTTTGGATGCTTCTTCCCATATGCTCTCTTCTGACTTCAACATGGTGGAGTCTCCTGACACTCATGGGCTCATGATATACTGGGGTTTCCTCAATGAGTGATAACTCCCTCACCTCAATCATTATAGGCAAAGGACAGGGTAGTTCCATCCTGTATTTGTTTTCCCTAAAAAAAAATTCAACTAAGTGAACACCTACCTATGCCCCCCAGACACTGTGGTAGACACTTGGTATACAGAGACAAAAAGGACATAGTCTCTGACCTCAAGGAGCTAATATCCCATAGGACTGAGAGCGATTAATCAAACAGGCACTATAGAATAATAGATTTAGTTCTGGAAGGGACCTTAGAGCTCATCTAGACCAATTCTCAACTTCACAGATGAGAAAACTGAGGACCAGAGAGATGGAGGGATCCACTCAAAGTCCAAGGACATTGGTATGAATCCTGTGTGACCCTGAGTGAGTGGTCAAACCAGGACTGGAGCCCAGGTTCTTGGACACAAACTTTCCATGGATCTGTGATGCCTCTTGGATTACATGATGCCTTCAAGCTTAGTGTGTATATATTTTGTTCCATGTGCCATGATAAATTCGGCTAGCTGTGATGTATGTCCCTGTTAGAGGCTCCTTTCCTCCAACAACACGTCACAGAAGCACTGACACACTTTGCCAGAAGCACCCAAGGGCCTCTTCCTTTCCACCAAAATCAAGGGCATGCAAAGCCAAAGTACAGAAAATCGTTCTGATCCCGAGGCAGGCATAACATCAGTGCCATCTCTGCTGAGACTGAGAAGATGTCAGCCTGAGCCAGGGGAGTTTTAAAGGCTATGAGGCTGCAAGGTCCATAGTCCCTAGAACTGCAGGACCGAACTATGTCAAACCCAGACACCAGAAGCCACCCCCAGCCCAGAAGGGGGACTTCAGCTTCTACACTTTGCACAGACACACCAAGAAGGCCATCATTTGGCTCAGGGACCCGCAGAGGTTTCCCTTCACTTACCCCAGCATAGACTCAGAGATGTGGTACCCTATTCATATTCATGGAAGCTCTAACCCTAGATTAAGAGGATAAAGATTGGTTTCCACCTCCAAGAAGCCTCCCCCAATGATTCTGACCTCTGCTAATCTCTTTCCGTCCCTCAGCTCCTGGAATACAGAGTTTGCAACACATCATTTAGCACCTGATGTGTGTGTGTGTGTGTGTCTTACACTACTCTGGAACTGTTGCACATGTGTTAGAGCTGTCCCTTTGATTGGACTGTAAGCTCCTGGAGAGCAAGAACTATGTGCCATGTATTTTTTTAATATGAGGTGGGGTGGGAGCTCAAAACATAGGACTGTGTCAAGGGTACTCTTTGCACAATCAATAAACATGTATTAAGTACCGTGTGCCAGGCACTGTGCTAGAATACAAAAAGAGTCAAAAGATAGTATCTACCCTCAGGGAGCTCACAAAACTATCAATAGAAATGCTTGAAAGAGGGGCAGCTGGGTGGTGCAGTAGATAGAGCACCAACCCTGGAGTCAGGGGGACCTGAGTTCAAATCCGGCCTCAGACACATGACACTTACTAGCTGTGTGACCCTGGGTGAGTCACTTAACCCCGATTGCCAAAGCAAAAAAAAATGCTTGAGAGAGTAAAATGCTATCTACTATAGATGGCAGTTTATTAAGGAAGGTAGTTTATTATATATAAAGTATTTTAAAAATATAAAATAAATATAAAATGGAAGGGAGGGGAAAAAGGTGGGGGAGGAAGAAGGAAAAGAAAGAGGAAAGGGAGGAAAAAAAGGCAAGAGAGGAGAGGAAGAAAGGGAGGGAGAAGTAGCAGGGGTATAAGGAGGAGGAAGGAAAGAAAGAAACTTTGGATGGAGCAAAATTAGCCCAAGATATATTATACCTTTGCAAACACTTGCTAAAATGTAAGAAATCTATTCATTGGGTGATTTTAAAAATCATTTTCATAAAAAGACAATCTCATACTTGGTCAGTGGGAACTCGGAGAATGGGGGCTCTGAGCCAAGGGGTGTGTGTGTGTGTGTGTGTATATATATAGATGTGCATGTGTGTATATATACATATACATATACATATACACATACACATACACATACACATACACATACATATACACACATATAAACATATGCCCATGTGAATGAACGTGTACATGTGGATATCTATATACATCTAAAGGTGTATTCATATGTGTATGTTACTTATATTTCATGTTTACTTAACCATGTACATGTTGTTTTCCCCGAGTAGAACGTAAGCTTCTTGGTGGCAGGGACTATTTTGTTTTCATCTTTATATTCCCAGGGTCTAACACAACGCTGTAGAAGGAAGTTTAGCAAATGCTTGTTGAATGAAACTGAAGTGAACTGAAGGGAAAGAAGACAGGAGGAACAGATAATGAGACAGAAGGTGGCACTTAGGGAAAGGAGTCAAGTTCCTTACTCAGCATTCTCTCTCCATCCACTCTGCCCCTGTTTGGACCACCACTCCTTTCAGGCTCCTACATCCCAGGTGACTTACCTTATACACCTTCTATCACTGAAGTGTTTCATGAGTCAAGACTTTTGGCTCTTGAAAAGCTCAAAGATTTGTTGTTCAGTTGTTTCAGTCATGTCTGGCTCTTTGTGATCCCATTTGGGGTTTTCTTGGCAAAGATACTGGAGTGGTTTGCCATTTCCTCCTCCAGCTCATTTAATAGATAAGGGAACTAAGGCAAACAGAGTTAAGTGACTTACCCAGGGTCATGCAATTAGTAAGTATCTGAGGCCAGATTTGAACTCAGGATGAGTCTTCTTGACTTCAGGTCCCAAACTCTATCCACTGTGCCACCTAGATACCAAAAATTTGGTATCTCCTGCTTTGTTTCCCTTCCACCACCTCAGAATTCATTGGCTCCCCAATATTAATTACAAATCTCTCCTCTTTGGGCACAAATTAGAGTCGATGGTCATTCAAAGATGTTTCAAACAGTGTTATACTCAGCAATCACATGCAAGGCCATGTATAAAAATCAGTAGAAAACAAATTAGTTTTTGAAGACAATTTTTTAAATCTTTTAATGAATATATTTCTTATAGCAAACATTTCTAAAGGTATAATATCACAAGAAATAAAGGACATTTTTAAAGGGCTCATTTCATGTTATACATTTTAAAATCATCATTATACTAATAAACCAATCCAATCAGTATCAACAAGCATTTATGACATGCCTACTGTGTTCAAAGCACTAGGCTAGGCACACGAGACAAAAATGAAATAATCCATACCCTCAAAGAGCTTACAATCTATTGAGACAATATATAACACGTATAAACATGTATATAACATGTATAAACCACATGTATAAAATTAGTACACGAAAAATATATGCAGAGTAAAAACAAAGCAATTGTGGGCAAGGGAGAAAAGTTGGAACCTGAAATGGGCCTTGATGGAACCCAAGAATTATAAGAGATGGAAAAGAAGAGAGGGTACATTTCAGGCATAGGGAATCTAGCCTGTGCAAAGGTATGTAGATAAGAGTGTTCATAATGCTGAGTATTAGAGACAGCAAGTCGCCTCATTTGGCTTTATCTGAAAATATGTGAAGGGCAGTAATGTAAAATAATTAAATATTAATTTGAGTAATTTATTAATTATAACTAAGTAATCAACTGGGATGGTAGGATCAAGTGAGATGACAAAGGAATTTATATGTCAAGCTAAGGAGTTTGTACATTATCATAGAGGTAATAGGGCATCACCAAAAAAACTTGAGAGTGGGAGTAACACAGTGAAATTTGTACTTCAGGGGGAATACTTTGGCAGCAATGTGGAGAATGTTTTGCAGAGAGGAAAGACTAGAAACCAGTAGTCAATTAAGAAGCTGTTACAATAGTCAGGGGTAAAAAGTCATAAAAGCCTGATTAAGGTGCTATGACTAAATAACAATAATAACAATTCATATTTATATCAACCAATCAACAAGGATTTATTAAGTGCCTATCATATACCAGGCTCTGTATTTGGCTTTGGAAGAACAAGCATGTTGGGGGAAGTGGGAGCAGGGCAGGGCAGTTCATATCCATGTTTGTCCCTATATAGCAGAATGATGGGGACTTGGGACCATCCAAGCTGTAGCCAAAGCTTTGAATGATGGCCTGGGGAGGGCGGGACTTGAGTTCTAGAGGCATCAGAATTTTTAATCAAAACATTAAGCAATAATCTAATCTAATCCTTTAATTTTACAGATGAAGAAACTGGGATCTAGAAATGACCCAAGGTCATACAACTGGAGTACATGGACAAGCCAAGCATAGATTCAGTATAGAAAAAAGAACACTGACTTTGGAGCCCACAGGCCTGGGCTCGAATCCCGGCTCTGTTTTTACTGTGCAAGCTCTGGGGCCTACTTTCCTTCTCTGTGGAGTGACTAGGCTTTGTTTTAAATGGCGTCAATGACCTCTAAGGGACCTTCCAGCTCCAATCCCATAAGACTCCCCACCCCACCCCCTTATTTCTAGTCCCATGCTTCTTCTACTACATTTCCTCTCTTAAGCCATTTTTCACATGACTTTATCCTAGTCATTTTACTTTTTTCTTGCCTAACTATAAGACAAAGAAAACACTCTTCCTACTGCCCTTCATGAGAGTGTGTATGACTCTCTGCATTATTAAATAAAAGCTATAAAGTGTCTGGAGTTTCCTAGAGGGAACCTAATAAATTCAAGATAATTTGATTAAAAGAGTTGGCTTATTCTGGTGTAAGGACAAGAGCTCATGGGGTTAGCTCTAGGCCTGATTTTATGAGATGTCACTTAATTTTACAGTTTTTCCATTATTTCTTCATCTAATACCCTTACCAATGGAAAGAAATCTAGAAGAGTATGTGAGAAAGCTAAAAAAAAACCAAACTCGTTTGAAGGAATCCAAGAAATCTTTGGATGGAAAGTATTTAAAAAAAAAAAAAGGTACTCACTATAGAGTATTTCCATATATTGACTATGAGATTTAGAATATAGTATTTAACAGCAAAGGCACACTTTGATCTTTGTTAGTACTAGATATAGAAGTGAGCAATATTCCTGTGTTTCCAGAGGACCCCCTGAGTGGGGGAATGAGCCAACGCATGATTCGTGAGAAGCGTCCCACTATTGAACTGGGTCCATATAAACCCAGACCTAGGGTTCTGGGTCACAGGTGGCAAATACTGCTATTACGACACTACATTTTGATATTGTTTTATATGTTCCAAAATACTTTCATATTTGTTACCTCAATAATGCCCTTTGTGTTTGTTTATCAGTTTGCATGGTTTACCCCTTTTTATCTCTAATTAATCAATCAACTAGCATTCATTTTAAACATCTCCTAGACCTAGGTACAGTGCTAACCTCTGGGGGTGCCAAGCCAAAAGCAAAATAGTTTCTGCCCTCAAGGAACTTACATTTCAGTGGAGGAGACAACATACACAGTATATATGAGATGTATGCAAAGCCTTGGCAGACGGATGCTCCAGCACATGAGTTCTTAACCTCTTTCCTGGCACAGAGCCCTTTGACAGTCTGGGGAAACCTATGGACCTGTCTCAGAATAATGTTTTTAAATAATCGATGTGTTTCTTCAGTTGTTTCAGTCATGCCCAACTCTTCATGACCCCATGTGGGATTTTCTTGGCAAAGATACTGGAATGGTTTACCATTTCCTTCTGCAGTTCATTTTACAGATGAGGAAACTGAGGCAAACAGGGTGAAGTGACTTGCTCAGGGTCACACAGCTAGTAAGTTTCTGAGGCCGGTCTTCCTGACTCCAGGTCTAGTACTCTAGCTTCCTTCAATTTAAATAATTTTAACTCATAATTAATTAATATTAATAATAGTAATAAAATAATAATTTAATAAATTTCAGTTAGAAGTTAGAGAGAACAAAGATACAACATTTGTTCATATATATTTATGGGCATCTAGGTGGCACAGTAGATAGAGCACCAGCAGTGGAATCAGGAGGACCTGAGTTCAAATTTGGCCTCAGACACTTACTAACTGCGTGACCCTGGGCAAGTCATTTAACCCCGATTGCCTCTCAAAAAAGAAAAAACATGTATTTTACGTTTTGCTTCCTTCTCTCCTTTGAACCTAGACTAGGCAGACAGCAGTGGTACAGTAGAAGATAGGATTGGATCTAGATTGGATCAGAGGACATGGGTTCAAATTCTGACTCTTCCCTTGGCTGGGTGACCTTTAACAAGTCACTTGACTTCCCCTAGCCTCAGTTTCTTCCTCTGTAAAATAAGAAGGTTGGACTAAAGGACCTCTAAGATCCCTTCCAACTCCAGGTCTATAAGGCTAAGTCCCACCATCCAAGCTGTAGCCAATGCTTTGAAAAATGCACTTATACCAGTGGTTTTCCTGCATGATCTGGGAAGAATTTAGAATCTCATAAGAAGCAACAGTCTCTCCCAGCAAGCCACCCATCCCCAAAGCCTGGCTCAATTGCATCTCTCAGCTTCAAGGAACAACACACTCTCCAGAAAGAGCAGGATGAAGGTCTCTTCACAACAGCATAAGTTAAACTCTCAGTCTCCACTTTTATCTGGAAATTCAAATCAGCTTTGGTTGGCAAACATAAACTTCCCGTATCCCCTGCAGGGCGGTCTGTCCTAAGCTATCCTGAGTCGGCCATAGGAAAAGAAATCTCCCCGGTTATTATATTATGTTGTATTGTATCATGTTGTATTATATTACAGTATATATTTCCTAGGAAGAAGAGCGAACTTTTCAGCAGCTCTGGGAAGCCATCCACAAGGCCAGCCACCAAATTATTTAATGATTACTTTAAAAAATATGTATGTCACCAGGCCGAAAAGTGCTCAGCACTCCATTCAAGGCCTATGTCAGCTGTAGACATCCTTCATTATCACTTCAAGAGCAGTCAATCCAGGGGGTTGGGAGCTCAAACTCAGCGTATTTATTTCTTCCATGTAACACTTTGTGCAAAAAGTAATGAGTTTGGGCCTTGGAGCCCCCACCCCAATATTTTAGAAAAACAATCCATTGTTGTTCTTGCCTTGAGGCAAAGCTTATTTGGTATCTCAAACATTTGATGCCCTGTTTTTCAGCAGCCTCGAATGGGAGGATTTGTAAGTGACTGTTCATGACGAATCATTATCAGTCATGTATTCTTTCCTTCCCACCTCCCCCCCAATTTCACCTCTCTCTGTCTCTCTCTGTCTCTGTGTCTCTCTCTCTCTCTCTCTCTCTCTCTCTCTCTCTCTCTCTCTCTCT
>NW_020954603.1:10700463-10791963 GCF_900497805.2 Vombatus ursinus | reverse complement strand
CTCTCTCTCTCTCTCTCTCTCTCTCTCTCTCTCTCTCTCTCTCTCTCACACACACACACACACACACACACACACACACACACACACATTTACAGTGGGATAAAAGAAAAACACATCAATGGAAAAATGGTCTTTCTCGGCAATGCTATGTGCATTTTAAATTTCCTATTTCACGATGCAGCCATCGCTATGAAACTCTGAGGGCGGATTAATGCTTTTCCTGCACTTCAGCGTATCAGAACACGGATTTGCAGACAACAGCTGCAGCAAATTCCCCTGACTGAGAAGAATTACAAGTATTATCACCTAGATCATTAAACCGGGTTCATAGATTGCAGAATGCCTTCAATCAATTCATCTAAGATAACTTGAAGCCAGCTGGACCCCCTCAGCGAGAACTTGACTTAATTGGCCAATAAGTGGCTGGGAAAGGCGCGTGCTATTTGATAAAATTACAGAGTGAGCGAGTGATTACAGCTCGGGGCCGCGCGGAGGGTAGGCTGCGGGTCAGCTCTTTGGGGGAGGGCGAAGTTAATGTCCACTATTAAGGTCCGCTGTGAAAAATGTGGGTTCGGCCTGAGCTCAGATGGGGAGAGGATCCAGGTCAGTCTGGAGCTGACGGAGTAGGTGCGAGACACACATTTATCATCTCTTTGGCCTCATTTCTGCCTTGGTAATAGTCCAACGCTAACAACTCCTGGTACTTTCCTGGTTTCCTGTCTCCCCTTCATTTTATTGGCATAACTAAAATATGATCTCAGCCAAGCAATCCATCTGTGAAGGAAAAACTACTTTTTCCTCAATAATGTCCCAAGAGTCTTTTCTCGAGAAAGGTTAAAACACAAGAATGTGAAGTAGAATACTTGTATGTGTGTGTGTATACACATATATGTATGTGTAGATATATAGTATACACACACTCACACTGTATATAATGTGTGTGTAATATATACACATATGATTTTGTGGATGTGTAAAGTTCTTTGCAAACCTTAAAGAGCTATATAAATGAAAGCTATTATTATTACACACATAAAATATATACCCAATGAGAATGTATGGCCAAATTCTGGTAAAATCTCAAGACACTACATCAGCTACTGTTATTATTTGGTCTACATGTGGTGTGTGAGTATATGTATGTATGTAAGTATATACACATATATACATATGTACACACATACATAGATATGTACAATATTGTATATGCCACCAATAATTCAAGAATCAAGTGGCAATGTGCTGCTACAGTTTTCTCTGTCTTTCTGTGTCTATCTCTGTCTCTCTCTCCCTCTACATATATATTGATATAGATATAGGCATATTTATATCTATATCTATATATCTATATCTATATATAACATATACTTATACACAAATATATGTATCGAATGAGAACATTCATGAAAGCGGTTTGCCTAAATATGCATACACATGTGTGCATATATAATGTCAATGTTGCCACTTGAATTATTGACCACACAAGCACACACATATAAAACCAAGAAATCACAAGTCTGGACCAAATAATAGCTTATAGCACTTTAAGATTTGTAAATAATTTTACATACAGTATCTATATTTTAAACATGCATTTTTATAATGAGCATGTGTACACATACTTTATATATACAAAGTATCTCCAAAGGCTTGATGCAGTTTTAAGTTATAAAAATTTAAAACTGTCCAAGACTTTAGGGATATCCAAGAAAGACAGACAAAGAGACAGAGACAGAGAGAGACAGAGAGAGACAGAGAGACAGAGTTTTTTATATAGTTAGTTATATATAGAAAGAATTATATAGTTATATGTGCACATATGTGTGTGTGTGTGTGTGTGTGTGTGTGTGTATATATATATATATATATATATATATATTTCTGTGCTCCGATAGATTTAAGATCTCATCAATGTCAATACTCCCTCCAGTGATGTAGACTGGGCAGCTAGGTAGTGCAATGGATAGAGTGCTGGACCAAATCTTGCCTTAGGAGACACTCTCTAGCTGTGTGACCCTAGGCAAGTCACTTAACCTCTCTCTGCCTCTGTTTCCTCAAGGAAAAATATAGGGATAATAATGGCACTTATTTCCCAGTGATGTAAGCATAAAGTGAGATCTTTCTTAAGCTTTTCTGCAAACCCTAAAATGCTACATACATATATATAATATATATATAATATATATATATATTCCAATGCTCTAATGGATTTAAGATCTCTTTAGTAGAGGTATTCCCTCTAATTATGCACATTACCATATACCCATATGGTTTTTCCTGGACCTATAATTTCACAAAACCATAAATTACAGAGTGGTTATTTGGAACATATATAATATGATAAATAATAATTCCCTGGCCCACCAAAAACACAAAAATGCTGTGCTTTTTGGAAAGATATAGATTTTATCTTTGCAAATAGGAATAGCTCAAGGAAGGAAGAAATCAAAATCTGAATGATTAATAACACATTAGCCAAAATTATTAGATTAAAAAGAAATATCTTTCTTTAACCTTGAAACAAAAGCCTCTTTGGTTACTGCTTCTAGGGGGCATCTCCAACCCCGTCCCCCCACCACCCTAGCCATTAAACAGGTTAGAGTCAGTTTGTGTGCGTGCTCTCGCACACATACACACACACACACACACACACACACACACTCACAAAGGAAACTTGTGACAGATTCAGTTCCAGATTTCAGGTTAACAGACCTACAGCAGCACATTGTCACTTGAATTATTGGTGTTAGACAATAATGTTGCCTTATTCAAAGGGAAGTCCCAGGGAGAAGGTTTATGTAACTGATGCACCCATTTGCTCTTATCTAGGGAGCCAGAGAGGCTGCAGACCCTGTCCCAAAGCCCTGAGTTTTTATCATATAAAATGTTGTTTATCAGTGATTAGACAAAAATGTTAAGAAGTCCAACAGGTCTAGTGCCTGAGGCCCAGTTTGAATAGCATCCTGAGAAATCAGGTACAGTTTGGAGCATTTCAAGTTCATGGAAGCACCAGTGGACTGAGTGGTAGACTTGGAAAGTCAAATCGTGCCTCAGACACTTACTAAAGGTATGATCCTGAGCAAGTCACTTAACCTCTGTCTGCCTCCATTTCCTCATCTGTAAAATGGAGATAGTAAGAGTTCCTATCACACAATTGTTGTGAGGACCAAATGAAATGATATATGTAACGTGCTTTGCAAAACTTAGATCTCTATACAAATGCTAGATATCATCATCATCATTAATTGGAAAATGCCCACTGCACCGATTTTTAATTTCTTTTAAATCCTTTTCTTTATTTACTTTGCAGGGTATGATCAAAGATTCTGAACTAGGTTTCACTTAAGCCCTCAGTCCACTCCTTCCTTCCCAATGGTGGTAGGTAGGACACTTCCAAGCTCCATACCCTGCTGAGCAGGCACGGCTGCTTAAGCTGCTTGAATGAGCAGAAAGTCACCAACTGCAATCCTTCTAATAAAAATGGAGGACCTCCAGATCCCACCATCTGCCATAGACCACAGCATTTAGATTCCTCTAGCCCTTTCCATCTACCCTCCAGACCCCAGGGCATTGCCCTCTCATCCACCAATGCATACTAAGGACCCTTGGGTCTTGCATCCCTCCCACTGCTGCAGTCTTTATCCATCCCTCTCCATTTGTCCTGCAGCTGAACTTTCTAGTTGAGTGGTGTGTCCCCCAATTAGAGGAGAAGCTCCTAGATGATAAGATCTGTCTTGGTTTTCTATTTGTATCTCACTCTCTTAGCACCATGTTTGGCATATGCTTAGAGCTTTCAAGTGCTTTGCCATTCATTTCTTAATTCATGGTTCATCCCCCCAATAGACTAGAACCTCCTTGAGGACAGAGACTGTCTCACTTTTGTTGTATCATGGCACCCACTACAGTGCCCGACAGGCACTTAGTGCAGGCTGCCCAAAAAATCTTAGGGCAGTTTTAAGCTTTAGGAGCTTGGTTAAGTGACTTGTCCTAGGTCATCCAGCTAGTAAATATCAAAGGTAGCATTTGAACCCAACTCTTCATGATGTCAAGTCCAACATTCTATTCACCTCACCACAATGCCCCTCAAAAGGGAGAGAGTTAAAGAGATTTCCACTCCATAACTCACAGAGCTATTGGAAATTGTAAAGCACTCAAGAAATGATAACTCAAGTTATTCACACAGTGCAACTCAAGGCCCACAGAATTTTCCCCAACTATCTGAGCTCACAAAGAGCTTTACCCCGCACCCTTTGACCACTCCCCATGACATTCAACAGGCTTTATTTTTTACACTTATCATGATTTCACTCACTTCAGCACTTAATTATGAATTTCTTACACTGGAAGGCAACTGCTTCACATCCATAGGTCATCTCCTCAGCTGGAGTAGCAGCCCCTTAAGGGCAGGGAACTGGCTTGGTACAGGGCTATACACACAGCGGAGGCCCTCACTAAATACTTGTGAAATTGGAACTGGCCTATTCTTTGTTTGTCAAACTCATCCTCACTATTTCCATTGCTTTCAGCTGTACCACACTAATGGGCCAGTTGTCTTGACCAATGTCTTGCCACTGGACTCTGATGACTCTGGAGGAGAGAGTGAGGCTGATGATTTTGCAGTGTTCTGCCTCACTTAAATCCAATTCACTTGCAAGTCAAGACATCACCCTCCTGATGTCATTGGCTCTCTTCAAGAATGAAAGATGGGGACAGCTAGATGGTGCAGTAGATAGAGCACCAGCCCTGAAGTCAAGAGGACCTGAGTTCAAATCCAGCCTCAGACCAAATACTTGACACTTACTAGCTGTGTGACCCTGGGCAAGTCACTTAACCCCAATTGCCTAAAAAAACTTTTTTTAATTAAAAAGAAAAGAATGAAGGATGGACAACACCATACTCATGGCCCTTTACCACTCTCTCAAATTCTATCAAAATTTTCATCCTTTAAGATTTAACTCAGGTGCTACCTAATCCAATTCCTTGATCCCCTTGCCAACAGAACTCTCTCCCCAGCCTTAGGCCCTTGCTTTTTTTCTGAAACTCACTAACTTTATGACCCTGACCAAGTGACTTAACCTCTCTGTAAAATGGGCATAACAGTAGTATCTACCTCAACAAGGTTTTTGAGAGAATTAAATGAGATAATATATAGAGAGTATTTAACAAATCTTAAACAACTATGCAAAGGCTAGCTAGTATTATCTTTGCAATGCACTTGTCAAATTTGGCTTTCTATTATAATTAGTTAAGACCTACTTTATCTGGGCTACCAGACTGTCACTTCCTGGCAGTTAGAGACTTTCTCTTATTCACCTTTGTATCCCCCCAGGATCTAGGTTAGTGCCCCCCACATGGTAGATGCTTTATAACATGAGTGCTTATTGAACTGGACCCCTGGAAGTAAAAGCTGGCCAGTTTGAGCAGCAAACAATTCCCCTGACTAGCTCAATTCCTAGCTCTTTCTTTGCTAACCCACAACTAGAGTATGTTTTCAGTCATTTTTTGTGGAGCATAGGAGTGGAGAGGAAACAAGTGAGTTCATCTTTGTAGAGAACTTCTAATGTGAAAATTCCCTCCACCAATTCAGGTTGGCCATTCATCTGCAACTTAAAATCTTAGAGAGTTGCCCAATGGTTCCACAGCCAGGATGGGTCAAAGGAGGGACTTGAACCCAAGTCTTCGTGACATACTGTTTGACCATCTAATCTGTTAAGCCATTCTACTTTTCACATGGAGTCATCAGTCCCATTTTTGCTTGAGTTGAGCCTTTCAGAATTAAACATTTTTGCAGATTGAATGAACAAGATTCCCTTAAGATAAAGAGGCACATTGCCCACTTCAGCACAACTAGACTACCAACTGAAAAAAAATATTGGTTCTGGAGTCAAAGAACCTGGGTTCAGATCCTGCTTCTGATGCTTATTATCTCTATGCTCTCCTCTCCCTGCTCTTCACTTTCCTCCTCTGTTCAATGAGAACTCAGTGGCTTCTGAGACCACTTCCAGTTCCAGATCTAGGAGTCAATGATCCCTCTTCAGCAGACCTGTGTTCTCATCATCAGTGGCACTCCTTCCACCAGCACAGATTGCAATCTCTCCACACCTTCTCCTTTGTGACTCATCCCCATGTCAATTGTCATTTCCTAAAAATTTATCCCAAAAGGGTAGTTCGCAGAGAAATAGCTTTGTCCTCAATCATCACATTGACTTCAGCCTTTGGGAAAAGAAATGCAAAAGGGGGGTGATTCTCAGGAGGGCATTTCCTATGTCGTTGTCCATTGACGTCTTCATACCGCATGCCAGAGGAGGAGGCAAATTGTCTAAGGAGGCTCATCCTAGAGATGACTCTGATCTGTCACATGGACCATAGATTTAGAGTGAGAAAGGACCTCAGTTGTCACCCAGTTCAACTCCGCTTCTTTTCCAGATGTTTGGAAACTGAGGCCCAGAGATGAAAAATGTCATAAGCATGCAGTGCCAGAGCCAAAATGTGAACATAGGCACTCTCATACTCTTTCACCATACCATGCTACCTCTCAGTGGGCAGGACAGCAACTTTCCATGGATCAATCAATGAAATAAAAAACCTCTTTATGAAATCTAGGTCTCAGTCAGGTTCATGGATCAAGACAGGTTGACTTTACATATATCTACCATTGATTTCCTGTCCCCTTCCCTCATCTTCTCCTAATGATCTTATAGAAAATGTGGAGTGTACCATTTTCCCAACTGTCCTGACAGCCACACACTGGTGCTCTGTTAACTCTTCAGAGCGGAAATAGTCATCCAAATGGGATGAGAAAATAGCAGCCCAGTTATTGTGATTTCCTCCCTCCCATTGCTTGTTTTGGAAGCCTTTTAGTAGAAAATTCACAACCCAGAGCTCTGATCAAGCCTCTTTGGAGATAGGTATGCATATGTCTCCTCTCGCCTGTGACCTTGCCAAGGAAGGATCAGATGCTATAGGAGTGAGCATTTCGTGCACTCTCACCAGTGTTTGAAAGCATCCTAGATAATAGGGTTAGAAGCATATTACGCTATCCAGGTACTTATCCCAGCTCACCCTGACCAGCTCTACTCTCTGAGTCATAATTATCTCACTAGGAGAATTGTGCCATTTTCTGCTGGTCTCTATGGGCAGGAATATCCTGTCCTCCAACACACACACCCTCCATTCCCCATATATCCTTTCTGAGCTTCAGCCCATTATTTCTCATTTAATTAGTAGAGCTTGATGTAAATAGCTCTATTCCTTCATTTACATTGTTTCCATTTAAATAATTACACTGTACAATATGAGCATCCCCCCTTAGGCACAGGTTTATAGGCAGAGGGAGAGAATGGGAAACCCCAGGCTTCAGGGTATCCTTGGAGCTTTAATGATACTTTAAAAATATGTAAAGGCGCAACACAAGCCACTACGCTCAAAGCATCCTTCCTGAAAGGAGGATGAAGATCCCACCATCAATGGAAGGCATAAAATAACAGGCTTAAAGTTTAAACCCGAGTCACCCTGTGATCTGTCCTCTCTGGCAATCAGGTCCATATCAGAGAAAATGTTGTCTATATCTCCAGGAAGCCCCAAGCTACTTTTCTGGCCTTTTCCTGACTGCTAATGATGGGTAAGTAGGGCCAGGCACTAGATCCGCTGCCTTAGCATACTACTTGTTACATAGTAGGCTCTTAATAGATGCTTGTGGATGGAAGGATTGATTTAAAAACATACCATTTCCTGTCCAAATCAAAGAGCTCTGCTTCCAGACTGGCATACTTTGGCCTGAAACAAGACCTCTACATGCTAACACCCCAGGACATCCAGGCTTCACAGTGAAACCTCATTTACACAAGAGAACAAGGGAGCGAGATGGACTTTGCATGAGCACAATTTGCATCATCTAATATTTTCGTTAAAGAGCAACAGGACATCTAATTGCCTGGGAGCTAACAGTGTCTTAAAATGGCCCTTTATTTCCAATGCACTGATGGCCCTTTGATCAGTTTTTATAGAGCTCTCCACTATGCCCCTGACATTTTGAACAAGTCCACCCACCTGTGCCTTAGTTTCTCTGGCAGCAGCATACCATCCACCTGACCTGCACCTCCATGCCACTCAAAAGGTCCGAAATCCGGGCCCTGTATATGAAGTGATATAATGCTGAAGAACATTAGTCAAAAGTACAAAAGTCAAAAGTACAAAATGGTACTATTGTGTGAGTTATGAAGACCTTTCAGATTCCTGTTCCTGGACTTTGGCAACAGACATTCCACATTCTCCTGTCCTCCAATTCTTCAGCACAGTCTCCTTTAAGGCTGGAATTGGGTTTTCTTTTCCTTTTTTTCCTCTCTGATTTTCTCCAGCCTCTAATACAGCCTTGAACAAAGTAGGTGCTTAATACATGTTTCTTAAAATACAACCAATGTTCTAAGCACCCACATTGTTCCTTGACTGGGAGAGATTCAAAGTTTGACTCTAAAATTCAGTGGTTCTTAACCTGGGGTCCATGGATTTTTTAAAAATGAATTATTGTATTTCAAAACAATTTGTTTCCTTTGTAATCCTGTGTTTTATTTTATTCATTTAAAAAATGTTATTCTAAGAAGAGTTCATTCACAGGTTACACCAGACTGCCAAAGGAGTCTAGTCTAGAGCGCAAAAAAGAGGTTAAGAACCCCAGTCTCAATCTATGATCTTATGATCTTTGGTAAGACATACTTCCTGCCTTCATGGAACTTACAATCTAGTTGACTTGAATTGAAATTCCACTGACAGAAATGGTGGGAGAGGGGAGAGGCTGTCCACATCAATCAACCAGACAATCAGTAAGTATGACTTTGAGCAAGTCATAAAACTTCTCTAGGCCCTTCTTTTTCATCAATAAAACGAGGGCGTTGGACTAGATGGGCTTCTGAGTTCTCCTCCAGCTAGAGAGCTATGAACCTACAAGGGAGTTAAATGCTTTAGACTTTCTTATTGGGTTGATAGTGTCTGAGGAAGAAAGGAAGGGAGGGAGGAAGGAAGGAAGGAAGGAAGGAAGGAAGGAAGGAAGGAAGGAAGGAAGGGAGGGAGGGAGGAAGGGAGGGACGGAGGAAAGAAGGAAGATAGGGAAGAAGGAAGGAAGGGAGGGAGGAAGGAATGGAGGAAGGAAGGAAGGAAGGAAGGAAGGAAGGAAGGAAGGAAGGAAGGAAGGAAGGAAGGAAGGAAGGAAGGGAAGGAAGGAAGGGAGGGAGGGAGGAAAGAAGGAAGAAAAAGGGGAAGGAAGGAGGAAAAGAGGGAAGGAGAGAAGGAAGGAAGGAAGAGAAGGAAGAAAGAGAAGAGAAGAAGAGAGACACACACAGTCAGATAGATAGATAGACCTTATGCCCTTCCAGTGTTCTGATGGGGCTCTCTGATCCCCCATGAGGCCTTACTGCTGTCATTCCCAGAGTACTTTTGCAATTATACCCCTCTAGGGACAGCTAGGTGGCGCAGTGATAGAGCACTGGGCCTGAAATCAGGAGGACCTGAGTTCAAATGTGGCCTCAGACTAATCACTTCACACTTATTAGCTGTGTGACCCCGGGCAAGTCACTTAACCCCAATTGCCTAAAAAAAAAATTATACCCCTCTCTCATGAACCTGCCTTCCCTCCGTCCCCAATTCCTGCAGACGAACAGAACAGACTCTGTGGTAGAGAAGCCTTACTCTCTCCTAGAATACATTTATCTAAGGCCTTTTCTGTATCCTCCTCCACTCTATAACTGAATTTGCCCCCATACTCAAGAATTTTGAGGCAAGTTATTTCTTCCCCCGTTGGCTTCCCATGTAGATTAAATTCTCTATTGTAAATGGACCTCAACCTTCTCCAGACCTGCATCTCAAACTGCTCTGCCTGCTTTGCAGGTTCCAAGTCCCTTTTCTGCTAAATAAGAAGCAGTCCAGTTTAGGGAAGAGTTTAGAGGCTGAGGGGGGAAGAGGGTGGTCATTAAGGGGAGATGCAATTCAAGGTCCTTCCCCACCAGAGAGAAGAACCTCAAGAATGGAAACATTAGAAGTTTTTTTGTTTTTTAATTTTTAATTCCTTTTTTTAAAATTAGCAATTTATTTTCTCTATCCCACCTTCCAATCATCACTGGGGGGAAAAACCCCCTAAAAACTAAAACCCTTGTAAAAAATATGCATAGAGAATCAAGACCAATGCCCAAGTTGCCGTGTCTAAAAATGCGTGTCTCATTTTGCTCCTCGAGACCATCCCTTCTCTGTCAAGAGATAGCCAGCAAGCATCACAGCGGCTCTGGCATCCTAGTCAGCCCCTACAGTGATCAGAGTTCTTAAGTGTCTCACCATAAAATGCAAATATTTGAAAGGAGGCTCTAGCATAACATCTGAGTAACAGACCAACTCCCCTATCAGTGCAGAATCTGCTACTGAGATATCTGGTATCCATAGAGTTACATTAAAAAAGGAGGACAACCAGAGACCTAAGTCCAACATGTAAGAAAGCATATTTGCACCTTACCCACTGATTGTACTCAAGATGTCTTTTGTTGCAGTCAGACTGCCCCCAAAAGGACTCCAAGGTTAGTGAGACCTTGGAATATCTGCTGCCTCGTGCTAGTTGGAAAGGTTGACAAATTGTTCCAGTCGGTTGGTGTGGACCTTATCTGCCTGTGCTACCACCCTTTTGGCTGTCACACAGTCTGAGACAGTCTCTGATCCATCCTCTCTGGCATTCAGGTCCATGTAAAAGAAAATGTTGTCCACATCTCCAGGGAAAACCCCAAATTACTTTTCTGGCCTTTTCCTGACTGCTAATGATGGAGGAGTAGGGTCAGATGCCCAGACTCATGCCCTGATGGCAAAAGGCCATGGTGGCTTCCAGAAAGAAAGCATCACCCAGCTAGCTTCTTATCAGCTCAGCTCCCTGGGATCTGCCTTTTCTCTTTTAAAAATCTCTCTGTGAAGAAAGGGGGGGTGGGGGAGAGAAAAAAAGAAAACCCAGAAATGGCATAAAAGCATATTACCAGTAAATTGTTTCCACTGTGTTTGTGACTGTCCTTAATTTTTTATGAATATTCTAAAAAAAATTTGCTCAGGCACATTTCCTTGGGCGCTCCAGTTAATTACTTATTCCAAGTGCTTCCACTCCAGTCTTTGCAAGATGTGTTGTGCATTAATTCTGATTATGTACAAAAAACCCACCTGCAAGGAAAAACTCTGCATCCATAATGCTGATAAAAATGAGCAGCTCTCCTGGGGCTGCGCTGAGAAACGGGATACTGGACAGAATTAGAATCTTGCAGGGAAGGCGATTCATAATGTCATTAACATAAAGGCAATTAAGTGAATTTTTAACCTACAACCCTTTATTGTTATTAATGAACATTAGAAAAACACAGGAGATAAAATTGGTAATTATCTCCACACCAAGCTATGCAATCATGTGTTTAAATATAAAAACAAAACAAATGATTATTGTTAGTATTTGCAGTAGCAGAAACCCCAAGGAGCAGCTTCCGTCGCATTTAATCACATGGTACCCCACCAAGAGGGTTAATTAAAAGAGGGCTCTACCTTCCCTGTGCCTGGTTATTCGGCTTAATGTGGAATCAACAAACTTAAATGTAAATTTGCAAAATATTCTGAGCACTGGTTTCTGCCTGCGGGTTACCCACCTTTAACAAAACGCGAAGCCATTGCATTTCCTTCAGGACCCATACTCACAGCCCAGTAATTATGGGCTGATTTTTCTTTTTCTTAATGCAGAGCGCTTTCAGAACAGGTTAGGAGACAGCAGCATGAATTCAGTCTCAGCCTGAACTGACTGTTCTGTAGGAAAAAAAAAAAAATAACTTGGGCATTTGGGGAAGACCCATAGGTTTGAAAAGAAATGGTAAATGAGGTTTCAGCACCAACGCTGGATTTAAAGAGCCTCCAGTTGAGGTTGGTTTTCTTAAAATCCACTAGCACATCCTGTAAGTAAACTTTTGCAGGTTAGGGTTGGGTTGGGTTTTTTGTTGTTTTTTGTTGTTTTTTTGGTTTTGGTTTTTTTTTTTTTTTTGGTAAGCAATGCAATTATAGATGATAATAGTTTCCTGGTTATCACCTTCATCTACATTATACACAGTATTTTTAATATATGGATTTCATCTTATAACATATATTTCTATTTTATATATAATGTATTATAATGATGTGTTTGTGGTATATTATATACAACAGAGGTAATAGGCAGAGTGGAATAGGGGGCTGCTCTAAAAGAAAGGATGATCGTGGTTCAAGTGCATCCTATAACACATGCTGATTGTGTTACCCTGGGCAAGTCACTTAATATTTCAGTAACCAAGGCAACTCTCTGAGTCTACAAGTTGCAGGATAGTTACAGATGGGCTTTAGTAAAGAGTGTTTATTCACCAAGAGTTCCCTACTCCAGGAGACGCACAAGCCCATATTTATACAATAGATATAGTACATCATATATAGTCTGTACTTACATAAGTGATATGCCATAATATCCTGAATATTATATGTAATGAATTAAATGCTATGTTTTGTGCTGTTATATAAATACATAATATTATACATCAAACTCTCCAGGAAACTCCCTTTCCAAATGAAGATCACCAATTTATCTGTGGCTTATAGTTTTCGAACAGAGGCTTCCTAACATTGTTGATAACAGATTGTTCAACAAAAATGTATGCAATAAAAATTTTGAGCATATAATCTCAATATATGTAGATTTACTTATTTAATGTAATTATTAATGGAGGGGCTGGGTGGCAGAACTGTAGATTTGAAGTCAGGAAGACCTGAGTTCAAATCCTGGTTCAGACATTTATTAGCTGTGTGACCCTGGACAAGTCACTTAACCTCACTCAGCCTCAATTTCCTCAAGTGTAAAATCATAATAGCATCTACCTCACAGGGCTGTTGTGAGGATCAAATGAGATCACTTTGGAGTGCTAGATAGATGCTAGCTACTGTTGTTATTCATCAATTGTATATAACTACTATATTTTATAATCTAGATTACAAAACAATTAGAAATTGAAAATTTAAAAGTATGAGGTAAAGATGAAATAATGGTTGGTCCTAGAGTCACTGGAGTTAATTGAATAAGTGAATGACATAGTTAGACCTGAGCTTTAGGAAAAGAATGAATGAGGATAGAGGTTGATTGAGTAAAGAGAAGGAAACAGATATAGAGGTGTTGTGGAGGTAGATACAAGATTTGGTAACTGATTGGCTGTGTGGGGTGAGGGAGATGAGGAGGAGTAGATGAGTAGATGAGTAGATGAGAGTGAGATTGTGAACGCGGCTGACTTGGAAGGATGATGGCAACATCCATGGAAATAAGAAAATTTGGAAGAGGGTTGGGTTTGAAGGAAAATATAATATAATGAGATGGATGAAGATTACAACTTACTCAGTTTCCTTCATCCTGTGTGACTCACTGCCCACCTAAAATGAAAAGGGGGAAGGGAGGGTTCTTACTCATCTGTCAGTGTCCCAGAACACAACGCCCACTCTCTGACAGGCACTCACCACAGTCATGAGGTATTCTGATGAGGGGGAAGGATTTGGTATGCTGGAAGAGGTGAGATTTTCCCAATGGCTCCTGGGCAGCTGCTGCTGTGGGTTATAACTGTCCTGAGGGACCCAGATCTGGCTCAGAAGAGGAGAATTTATATAGGGGATAGCAAGAGTACAGAAATAAAGTATTAGAAGATTAGAGTAGGTACAGTTGGAGACCAATCCCATGATTGCCTATCATGGAGAGGATGGAATGTAACCCTTCTTCCTACCCACTAAGTAATTGACCATACACACTTTGGGGTCAATCCCAGACACACTTGTGGATAGGTCATAGTTCCCACTTTGATGATAAAGTGCGTTTCTAGGGCAGTGGAAGGTTAATTCATTTGCCCAAGTTCACACAACTAGCCTGTGTCAGAGCCAGGACTGACTTAGGTCCTCCTGACTCCAAATCCAGCATTCTATCCCCTATACTGTATTGCCTTTCAAAAAAAATCAATATGAAATAAAATTCCATGCAAGCTCAGGCAGCACTAGTTTCTTGCCAAAGTTCTATGTAATCCTAAGCTGTAAACCACTTACATAGAGCTTCTCCACCAAAATGTATAAAATGTATATTCACAGTAGAGAAGATTCAATTAATTAGTAAGCAAGCACAACTTTCCAGGCTTATCAATCAATTAATCAATGTATATTTATTAAGTACTGACTATGTGTAAGTCAAAGTCAACCCAAGTTGTCAAACATTTATTAAATACTTATTTTGTGCCAGGTATTGTGCTAACTACTGGACATACAAATAGAACAAAAAGAAAAACATTCCCTGCCTTCAAGGAGCTCATATTCTAATAGAAGACAACATATAAAAGGAAGGTGAAAATGGGGAGTGCTGTATTTCTGCTCATGAGGAATGATGGCAGAGTCCGAAACATGAAGGATGGTTGGTCTGGACCTTTGCCCCAAATGGAGGTTCTGAGAAGAATGCATCCATATGAGAAGAGGAGTTTCAGGGAGAGAGAAAGAAGGCGGTGGAGGCATGGTGACAAAGTCTATAGAATGAAGCAAAAGCCCTAGAGATACAGAAACAAAAGTGAAAGTCCCTGCCCTTAAGGAGGTTGCATTCTAACATGAAAGACAACAGATACATATATAAATAGATACAAAATAAATACAAGTTAGCAGGGAATATATTAACATAAATTGAGGGGTCAGGAAAGGCTTCATTACAAGATGGCTTTTGAGAATGCAAGTGCAATGGATTCTCTTCTCCCTTACAGCTGTTGGAATCTGTGGTTTCCTTCAAAACTCAGAGGGAAGAAGGAAGTGCAGTTGTGCATGGGATGCTAGATGGTCAGCTCTTTGTTTCTTCGCATCTTGACTGCTCTGAACTTGTGTCAACGTAAGGGACAAAACTACTGACACAGGTCTTCTGTAGCTCAAAAGGAGTTTTATAAGTTATTTCTTCATAATAATAGCTGATCTGTTAGTAAATATAACTCGTACAGACACTGCAAACGAGCAGAGATTTGGTTCAGAATTGGATAGGAGTTTGTCTTTGGTAAATTGCAAAGCTCCTTTGATGACCCCAAACATCTCCCTGAAAGGCTCATCCTTTGAATACCAATATTCTTCCAGCAATCTGGCATGACTTCAAGACATGGAACCCTACATCTCTGGAGAATTGGAATTTAAACCAAAAAGACAATGGAGGTGTGCACAGTAGGCATAAGCAGGATGCAACACATTACAAGCATGAAAATAAGGAGAATGAATGAACAAACACCTATAATGTGCCTCTTCTGTGCAAAGTACCATACTAGGCACTGGGGATATAGATACGAAAGCCCCATGGTCCTCACCTTCAAAGAGCTTACATTTTAATGGAGAGAGATAACACATATGGGGGAGGCATTACTCCAAGGAACTACATATGTACACATATGGGAATAGGAAAGGATAATAAGAAATATACATATATATAAATATTGCTCTCTTTATATGTACAGACACATATACATATACATATACTACATACTCAGGGGTATGGTAGAGAAAATCTGGAGAGTCAAGATGGTAACCTGGAGAGGAATTAAGACAGCTTAGATGTGCTCAAAGAGTGTATGTATACATATATATGTGCATATATATGTGTGTGTGTGTGTGTATACATACTGATACACACATATACATATATATGGAGAAAGAGTTGATGATGATGATGACGATCTTTGTTCTAATACATTATGTACTATCTATACACAGATTCATGGACGCCTCCCACAACAAAAATGAGTCTTTTCCTTTCTATAATCAATTTTAATTTTGTGAAGTTATATGATGCTTATCTTGTTCATGGTCTTCCTATATTTTTCTTGAAGAAAATATTCATAATATAAAGTTGTAAGGCTTCTATGTAATCTACAAGTCTTGGATTTTTTTTTCCTTCCTCCTTCCTGACCCATGCTTTTAAATATATTTCTCATTATCCTTTCCTATTCCCATCTTGGCATTAAATTCACTGAGTATCAAAGTATACATTGAATTAGTTTAATTTGAAGGATCTAATCAACTTCTTTGTATAATACCTTAAATTTGTTGTCCTCTGAACCTAGGGTTGGTGCAAAACCAAATTATTTTCATAAAGGTCTTTTTGCTAATACTTATCATGAATACTTCTATACAAAATGACCAAATATCCTATGAAATAGTGTTTTGTTGCCTCTGGGTGAATGAAAACCAATTCCACCACCTCCTTTCTTTGCTTTTTGGAGCAGTATCTGTGAGCCATCCTTCTATTTAGCTGCAATTTCCATCTTTCTTCTGGTTTCATCTACAGCAAGAATGTGAAGGTTGATATCATTCAGCAACTCTGATAATATGTGTATTCATTGGTCATTGTTCTGTGAATTTCCATGGCCACATAATTTACCATTAAATGGCCAGTCTACTGGTAATGAGTTTCTCCAAAATTAGCTAGACGGATACTTGAATAACAGACACAGTCTCTTGCCAGGACCATACTTGACGCCCTTCCATCATGATATAATGTATCAGAGCTTTTGCTCCACTGATATTCCCTTTAAGATCCCAGGAACACCTCTCTGTCACAATGAAGTCTTGTAAGGACTTAACAGAGCAATGATCAATATTCCTCTCCAGGCTATCATCTTGATTCTCTAGATTTTCTCTACCATACCCCTGCATGTGTATGCTCCCTTCTCTTCTTCCTCCTTCTTTCCCTCACCTCTTTTCAATTTCCTTTTTATATGTCTTCTCCCATTAGAATAATAGCTCCCTGAGGGCAGGTACTGTCTTCCTTTCCACTTATTTCTATTTTTAGCTCTTAGCACAATGCCTGGCACATAGTAAGCACTTAATAAATGCTTGTTGACTTGACTATAATGTTAGATACCACATACGGTGGCTCTTTGCCCTTGAGGGTGAAACATTGGTTATAAAAATTGTTGTTTTTTTTCCCCCGTTGGTTGCCTTCCTTTAAATTTCATCCTCAAATGCCCCTAGGATGACTGTGCCTCAACTGTCTTCTCTTGCCACATGCCATACTGAGCTGTACCTTTAAACTTTTATCCTCTGCTGTTTTTCTCTGCTTTATGTGGCAACTTTGCTCATAATCATCTTCTTCCTTCATAAGATTTTATGAATGAGTTTATATTCTAAACTGATACTGCTTTTGGCTTCCATCTCTCTCCACTTAGCCTGTAAGTCAAGTGTTTGCTGACTAAGGTGCTTTTAGTCTCCTTGTTATGGCAAATGATTTACATTGATTAAAATTCTGTTTAAAATTGTAATTGGTGTCAGGTCATTTCTGCTGTCCATTACCCATTTTTCATTATCAGTTGCTTGTTTAAATCATTCAGCATTGAGTTGTTTCAATTGCATTCCATATACTTTGCTCATTACTATTCTTTTTTTAGCTTCTTTAAATAATTCTGATTAGCTTTTATTAATTTTGATTTCTTATTGTCTTGGGGCTAAATTCTATCCTTAAACACGTTTGCCTGCCTTCTTTTGTCAAGTGATATGGGTACATGTCAGTATGGCAAGAGGAGACAGCTGAAGATGTTTAAGAATAGAATTTAGCCCAAAGGCAGGACATTCCACTTTTTAAAATGCTTTAATAAGCATGTAGTTATGAAAATCTTTCAGCCAGATTCACTTGCTAGTTAACTCCATGCAGAAAAGAAACAGTGAATCTAGCACCCTTTTAAGGTAATTGTCTCCCCAAATAACTGTCTAGAGGAATCACAGCAGGTCCTTCCACAGAGACACCAAGCCAGAAAGGCCTAAGGAGACAGAGATCCATAGCAGACATTATTGGGACTTCCAGAGCACATCTGGAATAACAGAGTCATCACATTTGAGAGCTGGGAGGTACTGCAGTGACGTCAAGTCCAATCTGTTCCTGGACAAGAATCCTCTCTATAAGCTATATGATAAGTGATCATCCACTGTCACAGTGTCTTGGCTTCAAGACTTCCAGTAAAAGGGACCTAAGCCCATTCCACTTCTTGATCCTAAATCTTCTCCTCCACAGCCAGGAACCTTTGGTTCAATGCTTCTCTCTAGGACCAATCAAGAACAGTCTAGTCCTTCCTCCACATGACAACCCTTCAAATGAGATAAAAAGAGACAGTATATGCAAAATGCTTTGAGAACCTTCAAGCATTGTATAATGTAAACTATTATTATCTCATTCTTCTTATCTTGCTTGGTAGAGTTCAAATAGCAACATCTCTGAAACAGGTTACCACCTTACTATTATTATTTTATGTTTAATATTATGCAGACTATGGTACCAGCAATTTAATTCCGTGCTTTTGTCATTGAATAAAAGTACTGAGATGTAAGCTTACCTTGCACAGGCTTTCTGAAAGAATTATTGGAACAACACATTAGCAAGCAGGATGATGGGGGTGATATGTACTTCATCTTATTCCCACGTGCTTTTGACTTCTTCTACTGAGTCTTTATATTTAAAAAGATTTTCATTCCACATAACCTGAAGATTATAAGTATTTGATATAGTGACATCTATTAAGTTGTTCTGAAGTTTTTAAATATCAGTGTTATATCTGGATAATGGGTAACACTTTTGAGCATGATAATGCTCTGTTTTCCATACATTTTATTTGCTGAATTCTTGGTGTCCAAGTTTGTAGAATACCAAGTTTTTCATCTGGTACTGTACAAAAAATAATGAAATTGCAGTGCATAATCCTGGTCTCTAACTTGTATCTTGCTAAGTACTATTTGGTAGGTGCTAAAATTTTTGCAACCTACAATTCTACATTTCACAATTTCTGTGTAGATTGTGTTTCTTTGCATAATCTGTTTCTATATTTCCTTGAATAATCCACACTAGTCTGTAAGTCTTGACTATTTTCTCTAATTTCTGTTGGCAATTGTCTGGTCTTGAATCACAATCATCTCCATTTTTGTAAACAAATATGCACGATTCAGTCTTGTTGCTTTTTGCATCTACATATTTGCGTAGATGTTACCCTTGGAGGGCTTTTTGATTCCAGTCTTGGAAATTAGCCATTTCATAAGTTTCATTAGGAAGCCACTTTGGGTCACACTGTCAGCCTTTACTATTGCTCTATAATATAATATCTGTTCCAGAATTATTTCTATAAGTTTTTAACTTGTTTGTCCTGTGCTATGAGAATACTTATCAATCTTCTTCCACCTTTTTGATGATGAAACATCATCTTCCAGTAGCTGCCTTGTGGTGATGGGCCCTGTGGTTCATTAACATTATATGAGATACTTTTAAAATCTCTTGTCATCCATTGTATTATTCCAAAGTGTATGTTAAGACTGGGATTATGTGAATGTTAATTGCCACAAACATATTCTTCCCATTTGGGCTTCATAATGACACATGCACAAGCTTTCTCCTTGATAGATTTATGTTCAGTGTCTTAACCTTGCCAGGAGAAGCTAACAATATCTGAGAAGAATTGTCTTTGTCCCATCATAAAACTCAACCTCCATATTCAGATTCCAAACATCCACTCTATTTTTGTAAGCATTAAAAAATTTATACTGATTGAATTTCAATGGTGTCTTGTTATAATTAGAGAAAATGTCCATGAGCTATAAAGGATATTTAATTTGTTTTGTTTTGTTTTGCTTCCAGTGGAGTCATATAACTTGACCATTCAGGCTGGATGTCAGGAAAAACTTCTGAGCTGTCCAAAGATGAAATGAGTTACTTCAAGAAGTGGCAGGAAGATCTTCTCATTGAAGATCTTCAAGCAGTGACTAGATGACCATTTTTTTTTTTTTGGTATGTTATGGTGTTGATTCCTTTCAGGGATGAATTGGATTAAGTAGCCCTGAGGTCAAATTCTGTAATGCTATGATATACCAGTTTGGCTGAAATATAGAAGGCATGAGGAGAGTGATGGAAAACAAAACTGGAAAGATGGTTAGGAGCCAGGTTGTGAATAGTTTTAAAAAGAAATAAATCTTCAGGCCACTGTTTCAGCCTAAGATTTCTTTATATCCTAATTCTGCTAAACAGCATATCACAGGAGCATAGATTTAGAATAAAAAAGAACTTAACAGTCACTTGATTCAACATATTTTACAGATGAAAAAGTGAGGCCCAAGAGCTATATCCAAGGTCACACAAGGAATAAATCTCAGAACTGAGATTCAAACTCAGGACCTCAGACTCCAAATATAGCACTCATTTAGCTGTAGCACATAAACCATCAACTCTCAACTTTGTATCACCCAAAAGTTTGGTAAATACATTATCGAGGCCTTCACATAAGACAGATTTTTGAAATGTTGAAGAGAATAAGGCCAAGGATAGAGCCCTGGGGTGCTTCAATATTAACCTCCCTCAAAGTCGACATCAACCAAGCTTCTTTTGCTCCCCAGCAAACTACACAACCATAGAGTCCAAACCAGTAGTATCACTCATCTAGAGACAAGATCCACTAATCTGTACACAAGGACCTCTGCAGGCTGCATATTTACTGAGTTTTAAAATGTAATGGTGTTAATGTTGTTGTGATTGTGTCATTTTTCAGTAGGGTCTGACTCTTTGTGATCCCATTTGGGGTTTTCTTGGCAAAGATTTGGCAAAACTTAGTAAAGACTTCACCACCTAGCTATAATGTTATCTATGTTTTATTGTATTTTTATTTATTTTGTTAGATATTTCCCAACTATCTTTTAATCTGGCTAGGACTATATTCCAGAGTGTTATAGGCCTCATATTTGACACTTCTGGTCAACACAATACTTGCCTACAAGTATATTGTGAGACACTTGGTCAACTGTCTTCCAGGACCTCACATATAATAGAGTACTTAATAAATGCTTATTGACTGCCTGCCTGGCTGAAATCCACAGCATTTTTTTGCTTTAAAAAGACCTAGTGACCTTGTCAGAAAAATGAAATAAGCTACCTTGGTATGGAATTTCATAGTACTGTAAATGTCAGTTATTATGATCATCGTTTGAATGTTAGCTTATATTCTACCATGGTTGTTATTAGACTAAAACATCTTTGAAGGCAGGGACTGTTTCACCTTTATCTTTGTATCCCACGTGCCTAGTGAAGTGCCTGGAACATAGTACGTGCTTAATAAATGCTCTTTTAATCATTGATTAGATGTTATTATTTTTGATAAATCCATGCCATCTCTTAGTGACCAACTTCTCCCTTTCTAGTGTTTATAAACCATCCCCTCTATAATCCTAGAATTTGACTTGGAATCTACACAAAGCTCCTGTCCTAGAGTTCAAAGTATCTACTTTCTGATCTTTTTGGAAATTACTATAATACCTGGGTGACCTTGGACAAGTCACTGAATGTTTTGGGGCCTCAGTTTGCTAATCTCTAAAACAGTGAAGATGAACAACATCAATAAGGGCCCTTTCAGGTCAAAATGTCTATATCCCAATGCTTCTAATTCAATTTTCAATGAAGGAGCTATATACAATTTAATTAAACAGTAATGATACTAGTAACAGTAATAATAGTAATAGCAATAATATTAGTTGTAGAAATAGAAATAGTGGTAGTAACAGCAGCAACAGTAATAGCAGTAGTAATCACAATCATAGCAGTAAAAGCAATAGTAGTAATAATAGCAGTAATAGTAATAATGTTAGTTGTAGAAATAACAGTAGTAATAGTAATATTAATAGCTGTGCTAGTAGTAATAGTAATAATAGTTATTGTAGAAATAGTAGTCGTAACAGTAATAATAATAGTAACAACAGTAGTAGTAATAGTAATAATAGTAGTCATAGAAATAGTAATACTAATAGTAGTAGTAATAGTAATAGCAGTAGTAATAGTAGTAGTTGTAAAAATAGCAGTAGTAATAGTTGTACCAGTACTAGCAGGAGCAATAGTAATAAAATCCCTATCCAAGGGTTTTTCTCCCATTTTGCAGTGGATAAAATTCTAGACTTAGAATCAAGACCTGAGTTTAAATCTAGCCTTAGATATTTACTAGGGGTGTGACACTAAGCAAGTCACTTAACCTCTATTTGTTTCAGTTTCCTTATCTATAAAATAAGGTCAATAATAGTACCTACCTTAGAGGGTTGTTGTGAGGATTGAAATTTGTGAAGTGCTCTGTAAGCATTAGAGTACTATATAAATGTTAACTGTTATTATTGTTATTGTTATTATTATTTTATTGTTCAAGTACCTGGGAACCCTGTGGCCCACATTAGGAAGCAGTTAGGGTGAACCTGAAGCTATATCCAAGGGAGAACCTAAGGTTACAAATGGATATTAAGAAGGGTGAGCAATAAATAAGTATTGCTGATAGGTAATTAGATTATCATGCTAGGGAAGCACTTAGTCTCAAGAATCTAGAGTCAAGACTAAGAAACTCAAGCTGAGGGCATAAGGAGAGCAGAATCAAGTGACCAGGGCAGGAATGAAATGAGGATTCTACTTAATCAAAAAAGTTAGTATCGGGGCTTTTGTGTAGCGGGAACCAAGATGGTGGAGTAAGCGGTAAATCACCATAACTCACGTATATTTACCTTCAAACAACCATAAAATAGTGTCCCTAAATAAATCCTGGAACAACAAAACTAGCAAAAAGATGGGGTGAAACAATCTTTTAGCCCAAGAAACTTGGAAGATAGGCAGGAAATATCTGTCTCACTTGGGGAAAAGGGGAGCACAGTCCAAGACAAGAAGTATCTCAGTAAGCCAGCAGCAAGCCCCACCTCAGCGAACCAATGGGAGATCCTGAGCACCAGTGCAGTGTGGCAGACAAATGCCAAGACCAGGACCCCCACACACATACACACACACATGCCTCAGCATAGCCAGGGAACAGGCAAACATGAGCTCCAAGAACTGCCGTGTACTTCAGCACAGCCCCGGGCAAAGAGGCAATCTCCAGCAACCAGACCTCCACATGCTTCAGTGTAGCCTTGGGAAAATGCAGAAATACCCCACCTGCTTCAGCACACACCAAACACCAGGACTAGGACCCCAGCTCACCACCAGGTAAGCTGCCAGACCCCCTACAGCCTCTAGAAACACTAGCCACCCCACCCCACCCCCTCAGCACAGTACCAAATATGAGTCCCCTGGGGGTCTCAGGGCAACATTCATGCGACACCAGGTAAACAGCCAGGGCCTACAACCCCTGGCACAAGAAGCCTGAGCCATTGCCCCTTCCATCCCGGGAGCAGAGCTCGCATTTTTTTAAAAAAGGAAAAAGGCCAAAGAAGATGAGCAAAAAACAACAGAAAAAGAATATGACCATAGAAGTTGTTGTGGTGACAGGGAAAATCAAGGCACAAACTCAGAAGAGGACAACACAAAACACCCATGGGCAAAGCACCAAATAAAAATGAGAAGTGGTCTCAAGCCTAGAAAGAACTCATAGGGGAGTCAAAAAGGAGTTTAAAAAATCATGTAAAGGAGATAGAAGAAAAATTGGGAAAAGAAATGAGAGTGATGTAAGAGAATGATGAAAAAAAGAATCAATAGCCTGGACAAAGACAACTTCTTGAAAAAGTAGAATTGGCCAAATGAAAAAAGAAATACAAAAATTCACTGAAGAAAACAACTCCTTAAAAATACAATTGGTCAAATAGAAAAGGAAGTACAAAAGCTAACTGAGGAAAACAACTTCTTAAAAGTTAGAATTTGGCAAGTGGAAGCTAATGACTCTACAAGACATCAAGAATCAAATTCAAAAGAATGAAAAAAAAGAAGAAAATGTAAAATACCTCATTGGAAAAACAACTGACCTGGAAAATAGATTCAGGAGAGGCAATGTCAGAATCATTTGGACTACCTGAAAGCCATAATCAAAAGGAGGGCCTGAACAGCATCTTTCAAGAAATTGTCAAGGAAAACTGCCCTAATATACCGGAACTAGAGGGCAAAATAGCCATTGAAGGAATCCTCTGATAACCTCAGGAAAGAGGACCCAAAATAAAAACTCCAAGGAACATTATAGCCAAATTACAGAACTATCAGGTCAAGGAAAAAATAGTGCAAGTGGCCAGAAAAAAAACATTTCTAATATCAGGGAGCCACAATCAGGATTACCCAGGATCTAGCAGCTGCAACACTAAAAGATTGGAAGTCATGGAACATGATATTCCAGAGGCAAAGGAGCTAGGACTACAACCAAGAATCACCTACTTGGTGAAATTAAGCATAATGCTTCAAGGGGAAAAAATGGTCATTAAATGAAATAGAAGTATTTTAAGCTTTCATAAGGAGAAGACCAGAATTGAACAAAAAATCTGATCTTCAATATCAAGACCCAAGAGAAGCCAAAAAGGGGAAAAAAAACATAAGGGATTCAATAGAACTGAACTACTGAATGTGGGTACTTACATCCCTACTTTTTAAGCAATTGTTTTCTTTTTTCTTAAAATTTGTAACACTAGAAGGAATATACATAGACAGAGGGTACAGATATAAGGTGAACATGAGGGAGTGACATAAAAAATAATTAAGGAATGAGAAAAGGGAATACATTGGGTGCAGAAGAAAGGGAAAGGTAGAATGGGTCAAATTATTTCACATGAAGAAGCTCAAAAAACCTATTATAGTAGAGAGAAAGATGAGAGGGTGGTCAATGGGTATCACTTGAACCTTACTCTCATCAGTAGAATAATATACACAATCAGTTGAATATAGAAATCTATCTAATCCAACAGTAAAGTAGGAGGAGAGGAAATTATGTAAAATTGGGGCGGGGGGCACCAACAGGAGAGGGCAGACCGGGGAAGGCAGTAGACAGAAGTAGAGTACTGTTGATGAGGGAAAGGGTAAAAGGAGAGAGAGGACAAACAAGAGGGAAAATAGGATGGAGGGAAATACATTTAGTAATCATAACTGTGAATGTGAATGGGATGAACTCTCCCATAAAGCAAAGTGGATCAAAAACCAGATTGCTATAATATGTTGTTTACAAGAAGCACTCTTGAAGCAGAGAGACACACAGAGTAAAGGTAAGGGGCTGGAGCAGAATTAATTATACTTTAGCTGAAGTCGAAAAACAGAAGTAGGGTAGCAATCCCAATCTCAGATCAGGAGCAAGAGCAAGAGCAAAATAAATCTAATTAAAAGAGATAAAAGGAAGGAAACTGCATCTTGCTAAAAGGTACCATAGACAATGAAGTAATAGTAATACTAAACATATATACACCAACTGGTATAGCATCCAAATTCTTAAAAGAGAAGTTAAGTGAGTTATAGGAAGAAATAGAGAGCAAAACTATACTAGTTATAGTTTTATACTATACTCAACTGTCCCTTCTCAGAACTTGATAAATCCAATCAAAAAAGAAAACAAGAAAGAAACTAAGGAAGTGAATAGAATACTAGAAAAATTAGATATGACAGATATTTGGAGAAAACTGAATAGAAACACAAAGGAATATATCTTTTTCTCAGCAGCATATGGCACCTACACAAAAAAATGACCATGTATTAAGGCATAAAAACTTTAAATCAAATGTAGAAAGGCAGAAATAATGAATGTATTCTTTTCAGATTATAATGCAATAAAAATTACATTCAACAAAGGGCAGTGGAAAGATAGATTAAAAATTAATTGTAAACCAAATAATCTGATTTTAAAGAAAAAGTGGGTAAAAGAACAAATCATAAAAATAATAAATAATTTCATTAAAGAGAATGACAACAATGAGACAACATCCTAAAATTTGTGGGATACAGCCAAAGCAGTACTTAGGGGTAAAATTCTTTCTCTAAATCCTTGTATCAACAAAATAGAGTAACAGCAGATCAATGAATGATTATTATTAAATCAATAATTGGGAAATATTTCATCTAATTATATGCCAGTAAATCTGACAATCTGAGTGAAATAAATGAATATTTATAAAAATATAAATTACCTAGATTAACAGATCAGGAAATAAGGTGCCTAAATAACCCCATCTTAGAGAAAGAAATTGAACAAGCCATTAATGGACTCCCTAAGAAAAAATTCCCAGGACCAGATGGGTTCACAAGTGAATTCTACCACACATTTAAAGAACAATTATTTCCAATACTATATAAACTATTTGGGGAAATAGATGAAGAAGGAATCCTACAAAACTCCTTTTATGATGTAAACATGGTGCTGTTATGTAAACCAGGAAGAGCTAAAACAGAGAAAAAAAATTATAGACCAATTTCCTTAATGACTATTGATGCAAAAATTTCAAACAAAATACCAGCAAGGTGATTACGGCAATACATGACAAGGATAATACACTATGACCAGGTGGGATTTATGTCAGGAATGAAAGGTTGGTTCAATTTCAGGAAAACTATTGACATAATTGACCATATCAATAACAAAATGAACAGAAATCATACAATTGTCTCAATAGATGCTGAAAAAGCTTTTTGACAAAATACAGCCCCTATTAAAAACACTAGCAAGCATAGGAATAAAGGGAACATTCCTTTAAGATAAGCAGTATCTATCAAAAACCATCAGCAAGCATCATCTATAGGGGGGATAAGCTAGAAGCCTTCCCAATACAATCGGAGTGAATCAAGGATGCCCATTATCACCACTATTATTCAATATAGTACTAGAAATGTTAGCTATAGCAATAAAAGAAGTAAAAGAAATCAAAGGAATTAGAATAGACAATAAGGAAACAAAAGTATCTCTCTTTGCAGATGACATGATGGTATACTTAGAGAACCCTAGAGAATCAACTAAAAAACTACACGAAAGAATTAAGAACTTCAGCAAAGTTGCAAGATATAAAATAAACCCACATAAATCATCAGCATTTGTTTATATAATCAACAAAGTCCAGCAGCAAGAGACAGAAAGAGAAATTCCATTTAAAATAAATGTAAACAACATAAAACATTTGGGAATCTACCTGCCAAGACAAATCCAGGAACTATATGAACACAATTACAAAACATTTTCCACACAAATAAAGTCACATCTAAATAATTGGAAAAATATCAATTTCTCATGGGTAGGCTGAGTTAATATAAAAAATGACAATTCTACCTAAATTAATTTACTTATTCAGTGCCATATCAATCAAACTTCCAAAAATTATTTTATAGAGCTAGAAAAAATAACAACAAAATTTATCTAAAAGACAAAAGGTCAAGAATATCAAGGGAATTACTGAAAAAAAAAAAACAACAACAAAGGAAGGTGGTCTAGCAATGCCAGAACTCAAACTTCATTATAAAACAGTAATCATCAAGACTCTCTGGTACTGGCCAAGAAAGATGGTGATCAATGAAATAGATTAGGTACACAAGACACTGTAGTAAATGACCATAGTAACCTAGTGTCTGATAAACCCAAAGACCTCAGCCTTCGGATAAGAATTCACTATGTGACAAAAACTGCTAAGAAAACTGGAAAACAATAGGACACAAACTAGGTATAGACCAACATCTTACACCACATACCAAGATAAGATCAAAATAGGTACATGATTTAGACATAAAGAGTGACACCATAAGCAAATTAGAAGAGCAAAAAATGGTCTATCGGTCAGATCTATGGGGAGGGGAAGAATTCGTGATCAAATAAGAGATAGAGAGCATGACAAAATATAAAATAGATAATTTTGATTATATTAAATTAAAAAGCTTTTGCACAAACAACCAAGATTAGAAGGAAAGCAGAAAGCTGGGAAACAATCTTTACAGCAAGTGTTTCTGATAAAGGCCTCATTTATCAAATATATAGAGAACTGAGTCAAATTATAGGAATATAAGACATTCCCCAATTGATAAATGGTCAAAGGATATGAACAGACAGTTCTCAGATGAAGAAATCAAAGCTATCTATAGGCATATGAAAAAGTGCTCTAAATCACATTTGATCATAGAAATGCAAATTAAAACAACTCTGAGGTACCATCTCACCCCTATCAGATTAGCTAATATGACAAAAAAGGAAAATGATAAATACTGGAGAGGCTGTGGGAAAATTGAGAAACTAATGTACTATTGGTGGAGTTGTGAACTAATACAACCATTCTGGAGAGTAATTTGGAGCTATGCCCAAAGGGCAACCTAACTGTGTATACCCTTTGGTCCAGCAATACCATTACTAGGTCTGTATCCCAAAGAGATCACAAAAAAAGGGAAAAGGACCCACATGTACAAAAATACTTATAGCAGCCCTTTTCATGGTGACAACATATTGGAAATTAAGAGAATGCCCATCAGTTGGGGAATGGCTGAACAAGTTGTGGTATATGAATGTAATGGAATACTATTGTGCAATAAGAAATGATGAACAGGCATATTTCAGAAAAACCAGGAAAGACTTGTATGAACTGATACAAAGTGAAATGAGCAGAACCAGAAAAACATTATACACAGCATCAGCAACATAGTATGGTGATCAACTATGAATGACTCAGCTCTTCTCAGCAACCCAGTAATCCAAGACAAGTGCAAAAGACTCAGGAAGGAAAATGGTATCCATGTCCAGATAAAGAACTGATGGATCCTGGATGCATATTGAAGCATCCTTTTTTCATGTACTTTATTCTTTTTCATGTTTTTTTTCCTTTTGGTCTGTTTCTTCTTTTACAACTGTGACTAATATGGAAATGTGTTTTATATGATAGTACATGTGTAACCTATATCAAATTGCCTACCATTTTAGGAAGAGGGGAGGGGAGGAGAAGAAGTGAGAGAGAAAAATTTGGAACTCAAAATCTTATAAAAATGAATGTTAAAAATTGTCTTGACATGTAATTGGGAGAAAAAAATGAAATACTATTTTTAAAAAACAAAGAAATCTGGTAGAGAAGGTTCTCGGCCACTAGTGAGGCTGGGAGGCACATGGGACTGCCAGCTGTACACGTGATAGATTTAGTAAGCACCAGAGAAAGGGGATGTGACTAGATAGGATCTGAATCAAGATCAGATATAATCACCCAGATTTCTTCCAGGAGGGAGATGTACTGATGGAGATTTAGTGTCAGTTGCTGCTTTTGATCTATTTAATAAGAGGACTCCAGCTTTTCAGTGGGAGAAAGAACCCTAAGGGTTCAAATCCTCTCTTAAAGGAACTCAGCCTTCCCTAGCTCCCAGGCCTCCACAGCAAATCTGGACGCTGTCATTTAGGAAAGTCATTGAAAAGCTGGAGAGACTCTGAAGAGAGGCAACCACCATGATGGACGGCCTCGTGCTTTTGTCACATGAGAGTCAGTTGAAGGGGATGATTAACCTGGAGAAGAGAAGACTCAGGGGACTTGACCAATTGTCTTCAAGTATATTCAGGACTGTTCTGCGAGAAAAGAGAATTATACTCTTTCATTTGGCTCCGAAGAACAGCACTGAAAACAATGAGTAGAAGGCGAGAAAACAACGGAGCCTCAATACCCAGCAATGAGAGCTGTTCCAAAATGAAATGGGCTACCCTCCCTGGAGGCCTTTAAAGGTCAGAAGACCACTTGGGTAGGTGATGGAGGGGATCCTTGTTCAAGTATGAGTTCCAGGCTACATAGCCTATGGGATTGCTTCCCAATATGAGATTCTATGATTCTGCCCCACAGTCCTTTCTTATGAAGCTGATTGCATAAAATGCTTTTTTTCATTAGCTCCCCAATTTCTGAGTCTGATTTAGGAGGCAGTCGTAAGTCTTTGGGAGAGATGGGGGGCCTTTGCTAATGACTGAATGGATTGGAATTCTCCAGATCCTTGAAATCATTTCTGTCTGATTTATTGTCTTGGGCCTCAGCTAGGGGTGAGAGCTGGTATTGGGGGTGTTTGCTCAGTTCCTCAGCTAGGGGTGAGAGCTGGTGTTGGGGGTGTTTGCTCAGTTCCCAGATAGTAAGGGATTCATTAAGCTTTATCACATAACCCTAGATTAAACGCCAAGCTCACCATACATATCCCCAAAACCTGCACCTCCTCCTTAGTGTCATATGTCTGTCGATGATACCACTCACCAAACTCAAAACCTTGGCATCATCTTTGACAATTTCTTCTCCCTCAACTCCCATATCTAATTAATTGTTAAATCCTGTCAGTTCTACCACTGAATTGCTCTCACTTCAATCCCCACTGCAGACTCTTTAGTTCAGGCATTGCTATCCTAAAGAATTTTAAAAGGAACTTGGCTTCCTGGGTTCAAATCCTATCTCTACCACCAAGTACCTGTGTGACCTCAGGCAGATGGCTAAGCCTCTCTGGGCTTCAGTTCTTCACCTGCAGAATGAGGCTATCTGACTAGATGAGCTTTGGAGTCCCTTCAAGCTCTGTCTATGATCTTGGGCGTATCTTCATTGCCCTTGGCCATGAAGTGGCTTCGAAGAATCTAGTCAGAGATCCTTGGAGACGTCTTCATCATTAATTACTATAACACTCCCCCTCCCCAACCCTGACTGCTACATATTAAAATGTCCTGGGATACACCTGATAGTGCATATTCATTCTCAACATTATCCAGGTTTTAAATGGGAACTGCACAACGTAATGTCTTAGAACGCTTGCTGCTAGCTGCTGCATTGTATGTTCAAACTGAGAATGAAATTCCCTATTCCTTCAATTTCCTAAGAACCCCTTGTCTGAACCACCAAGGCCCAAGGGTTTCCTCTGGCTTAGCTGTTTTTCTTCCTAGATCCTCATCCACTTTCTCATTTGATTTCACAATCAGTGTCTGGGGAACTAGAGAAAAGGCCAAACCATCCAGGTCTATTAACCTTCAAGGAAAGGACTATATCTAAGGAGGTAAATTAAGTGCCCCTCTCCACATTCTTTACACATAAACCCCCGACGCTGAAAAATTGTCCAGCCTCAAAGAACTGCCAATGCCCTCCTGCCGTCAGGGATAAGACAACTGGACCGACTGAAACCTGCATTGGTTAAAAGGATCTGGGCAAGTCTCATCTGTCAGGAGATTGTCATTACAGCATGAGAAGCCAATATCGGACCATTTGAATTTATTTTCCAATCTAGTCTGTCCATCTGCTCAAGGAAATCTGACTCAAATGCATTTTATCAAAAGCTTTCCAAATATACTAAGTAACCTAGCAACTGAATATTGCATTTAGTGAGGTACATGTTCACAACTTGGGAAGGAGGTGTTTTCTGCTTAGATTTTAGGGATCAGGAATCAAACAGTAAAATTTCCACTCTCACTTTAAAAAAATACATCTGCCATTTGGTGATGTCCTGGGGATTATAGCAGTGCTCAAGCCAAGTCAGTTCAAGCACACCCATTTCAGCAAACATTTATTAAACACCTGCTGTTTTCAAAGCCCTGAATCAGTATTTCTTTATCTCATATACACTTATATGTGACTTGCTGTTTTTCCCCAGTAGAATATAAGCTTCTTGAGAACAGATAGGCAGGTTCATTTTTTAGCTTCATTTCCCATAGCTTCTAGCATATTACCTGTGGTAGAAGGTACTTAATAAATGGGGTTTTTTTTAGTTGAATTCAGCACAAAAAAAACTTTAATATAGTGTTTTATTATTTGTAAGTAGTTATATATATACATATATATTTATATATGTATATATATTTATGTACATATATATATATATATATATATATAAAATCTCATTTTATCCTCACAGCAACCCTAGAAGGTATATGCTATAACTATCACCATTTTAGAAATGAGGAAACTGAGGCAGGCATCAGTTAAGTGACTTGCCTCATACTCCCCCAATTACTGTGTTTGTTAAACACCTTTTAGCAAACCAGTAAGCTAACACCAGAGATACAAAGAAAAAAATCAACAGCCCCTGTCCTCAAGGAGCTTACCTTATACATTCATAAAGTATAAGTTACTGTTCAAGTTTACTGGTGGTTTTGATTGGCTGATCCTACCTGCGCACTCAAAAAGAACTGAAATCGGCATCATTTAGACCCTGATTGCCCTATTTCATGGTGATACCTTTAAGAAGATGCAATGATTGTGGCAAATAGTGGAAAATTGACATGACCCAAAATGCAGTGAGTTTGAGGTCTTTTGGACAATAAGGAAACAACAAATGCCTAAGAAAAACTAAGGTATTCAAAAGGTAGATTGTTTTTCTTTTTGTATTACTAACCAGAGTATAATGTTTGAGTCTTAGGAAAAGAAATAAAGGTCCAGGTCCAAAGTCACCTAGAACATCACCACAAAAAGTGGAATGAAGGAAAATCCCCCAAATATTTTTAGACAACCCATCAGTCAGACCAAGCCAATGAGTGCTTTGACTTTCATTCAATCCATTCAGTTCCACTGCTCCTGAAGTGGGGTCCCTTTATGGTATTTGGGGGGATTTTTGAGCTGGATATCAAACTCAGAATGTCCCAAACATAATTCATTATCTTTTTTCCCATAAAGCCTTTCCCTCTTCAACTTCCTCATTTTTGTCAAGGGCACTAATTCTCCTAGTCTTCCAAGTTTCCTGGACTCCTCATTCTCCCTCTCACCACATAACCAAAGTGCCAAATCTTGTAGGTTCTACCTCCACAATATTTCAATATCCACAATATCCCATCTCATCTCAAGTTCTCATCATCTCCAGCCTGAACTATTCCAGTGGCTTCCTGATTGATTTCTCCCCACTGGGATCCAACCTCCCCTCAACTGTCAAAGTGATTTTGCTTAAGCACAAGTCTAACTACTCTCTTCCTCTACTCCATAAATTGCAATGACTCCCTATTGCCTCTAAGATCAAACAAAACTTCTGTTTATCTTTTAAAGCCCTTTGCAACCTCCTTCCAACCTACATGGCCATGCTCATCATAGAGTGCTCTCCTTCTAGCACTCTACAATCTAGCCAAGCTGGCCATCTGACTGTTCCTCCTGTACAATACTCCATTTCCCATCGCTGTGGCTTTGAACCGGCCATTTCCCACACCTCAAGTGGACTCCCCTCTTATCTCTCCCTCATAGAATCTCTTGCTTCCTTCAAAACCTAGCTCAAGTACTACCTTTCACACAAAGCCTTTCCTTACCACCATCACCACCACCCACCCACCTAACTACTTTGTATTTATTCTGTATATAATCTGTGTAGTTGTTAGATTCTTCCTTCCTCCCTCCCTACCCCCCCCCATCATTGGCAATTACTAGTGGACATTCTTTGGAGCATTTAAGGAGCTGGACCCCTCACAGTGACACTTTTGTTCTGGACCTTTCCAGTATGGCCCTTGATAAAAGACATGTGCAATCAGAGGTTTCTGAGGTTCTATGTACCACCTCCCAACCCCACCCTCATCCCTGGAGTTGACGAGGGGCTGAGTCAGAACTGCATTAGACATAATTGACCACTGAGCCAAGAAAAGACACCCATTCAGTGGACCTCAAAATGAATGAATGAACTTTGGTTTATTCTTTTTTTCTCTCCTATCTCTGTTACATGTGGCACAGATTTCTTTGTCTCTGTCTGTCTGTCTCTCTGTCTCTGTCTCTCTGTCTCTCTGACTCTCTGTCTCTCTGTCTCTCTCTCTCTCTCTCCCTCCCCCTCTCTCTATCTCTCTCTCTCCTTTCTCTGGCTTGCCAGAACATATGGACCAAGAGACAGTTGCTATTATAGTACAGGTCCAAGGTAAGAATGAAATGCCTCTTCAGTCCTAGAAAATGTTCTTTATTTCAATATCTTAAGTATCAACCTCCCAGGAGAATATAATACAAGTTATAGGCTACTGTGTTGTGTTTAAGTTTTTGTCAATGCATGCTTTTGACTTTTTTGGGGGGAGGGGGGCATTTGTGTAGAGGAAATAAACAGCTGTCCTATGCCTATTCTACACTGCACATTGACTCCCTTTCTACTCTGCTTTGTTGGGAAGAGCCTTGATTGAAGTGTCTGAGATCAGACTTGAATTCAGATCTTCCTGACTACAGGTCCAGCATCTTATCTACTATGCCATCTAGCTACCTCTTTAGGACCTTGGCCTCCTAGGGCTGAACCAGGTCTATGTGTGCAGGTTTAATTTTAGATACTCCTTTAATGGGACCAGCTGAGCACTCCAGACTCCCTGGACCCAGTAGCAAGTACTGTTGTTACATGGATTTTTTGTCTTTTCATTCTCAGGATTACCTGCTCTTCCTTCCTTCCTGCTGCCTTGGAATTTTGGACTTCTGATAATGCTGTGGTGGATCATGGTGATTGATAGTTATCAGACTTGCTGGTTGCCATGAGACTGAGGCTGCCGGACTTCCATGAGGTGACTCGGGCAGCTGGGGCCACTGCTATGCAGGCTGCTGTGGACGGAGACAAAAGAAACCGACAATGCCAGAGGCATGTGCTAGGGAGGCCATCCAGATGGCTCCTGGGTCCCAAGAGTGGAAGCTATTGTGGCTCCCATCCAGCTGGTGAGCCGGTCAGGGAAGATTACTTTACTCACCACTCGTTCTCTGATTTCCCTAAGTAGTGGGGATCTGATGCATGGGCAAACCCAATCAGCTCATTCAGCTGATGTGATGTGTAGAAAATGTTAGCAAGTTCACTTCTGGGAGAAGCATGATGACATGTAAGAAGACGTACTTCACAGACTGCGGAGCATTCATAGACATTCTATAACTGGTTCTGCTGGGCTAAAAGTGAGGTAGTGGGGAGGCTCTTTAATTGGATTCAGACACATTCAAAAAAACCTATAAGCATCAGCCACCCCCGGGTTCTTTCAGGTTTGGAAGAGTTTGGTGACTTTTTGCTCACAATATTTCATGAGAGACCTCAGAGTCTTCTCCCTTTTTAAATCATAGGGTCCCAAAGAATAGTAGAGTCTCTGATCTTGGGAGTTTCGAAGGGATCCAGGAGAGAATCCAGGCCAGCTTTTGTGATCAGAAATGTATCAGTGACCTAAGGAACCAGGAGCAATCTTTCCTGGTGACCTTCAAGATCCTAGCCCAGCAAGATTCACACAACTCTCATCTAGATAAGAACTTGGTAGGACCTTTGCTATGTAGGAACTGAGTGAAGTTATGAGTAAGCTATCACCTTCCCCACCAGAAAGTAGCGGAGTTTATGCCCCAAAAATGTAAAAGGAAGTGTTCATACTTTGTTTTTACTACACCTTCAAAGAGAATGTTTTTGTAAAAAAAAAAAAAAATCTGTGTGAAGTGATCAACTGCTTAAACTGAAGTGCTAGTAACTAGCCTGTAATAATAAGTAGAACATAGCCAGTGGGTGCTCAAGCCAATGGCAGTCAAGAAGAAACACCCCAACTCCTCAAGGTTACCCCTGGAAACTTGAAGAGAGGGAAGTACTAGCCTGGTCCTGGAAAAGAGGGTAGAGACATTCTCTACCTAGGCATAGGCTATAATCTGAAGCTTTTATCCTAGTCATATCTTCCTCCTTCCCCATGCTCTATTCCATTTCCACAATCTGCAAGTGTGTGTGTGTGTGTGTGTGTTTGTATGTGTGTGCATGCACGTGTGTTTTGGAAATTTCCCTAGACACACTTAAAAAACTGGAGGGTAACCAGGAGGATGTTTGAGAAAATGACTGGAGGCATATGGCTCCATATTAGGAAGATTTAACTTCTTTTTCCTTCTATTTCTCCTATGTTTAATAAATAATATGACTGTTCTATATTGGGTATCTGAGTCCTACAAATGAGAGAGGTCATGATCAGAGAAAGGAAAAGCCAGATAAGATGTGGGGATTTTAAAGATACAGATTTTGTATTTTTGATGTTTTTAGTAGTATTACATTTGATCCTAGATAACTCTGAACATGGCCAACACCAATTTGAGCTGCTTAGTGATATGGAGCAACTCAGACATTTTGAGGCAGAATATCCTCTGTTGGTCAGTGTGCCACTTTTAGGAAGACTGCACCCCATGTAGTCTAGGGAAGAACTGAGGGGACTGGATGCTTGAAGAAAGTGCCACCTAGTGGGCAATTTAGTACATTCCCTTGCTGGATAATTAACTTAGTGACATGCTGCCTCTCTGTAGGTATGTGAAAGGGTCATAGGACTACAAAATCATGAATAAAAGGCAACACACTAATTTGAGCTGATTACACTGAAAAGTATTACTACTATAGAGCCCTTAGTATCACATACAGTGCACATAGATGTTACACAGACATAGAGGACCACCTACATAAATTCAAGAGAAGAAAGGACAAGATCAAGGAATAGTTAGTAGTCCCAGAAAATAATCATTTATAGCTTTATTGAGAGAAATGTGACATCAGTTCTGTCCTTGAAATAAGGAATATGAAGCCTTATAACTAAATATCTTACTCTTTCAAGCAATTTTCTAATTCTGAAGTCAAAGAATTGCTCAGCTGTATTGGCATAGTGGATAGAGTGCTTGTCCAGAAGCCAGAAGACCTGGATCCAAGCCCCACCTTTGACTTATGCTAGCAGTGTGACCCTGAACCATTCTCAGTGTTCTAAGCACCTCTTGAAGGCTCTAAGTTGCAGAGAAGTGCCAATCTGCATTGGTAGAGGGAGTTCTTTTACATGGGAGTTCCCTATGCCAATGAAATTACAAATCCAGTCCTTATCCCTTATGACTATAATGAGGTTATCTTTGGGTCTATAGCCAATCAGTGGTGACATGGTACAATGGAAAGAGCAGTGGATGTTGAGTCAGAACTTCCAGGTCAAACCCTGACTTCATACTGACTATTCTTGTGACCTGGGGTAAGCCACATAGCCTCTCTAGGCTTCAGTTTTCTCATTTTAAAATGAGAGCATCAGACTAGATATCCTCTGAGTTTCCTTCCAACCTTAAATCTATGACCAGTGTTTGCCCTTTTCCACGAGAATAAGAGCCTGTGAAGGCAGCCTTGGTACATGGCAGCAGAGAGACAGTGATTTACACCAACATAAAGCCTTAACTCTGGGCAGGTTCTTCTAGTCCCCTTTGTACATCAGTAATCATTACTGTCTACATCACAAAGTTGACCTTTAATAATTGGCCTTATAATTCTAATTCATAATTGTTGGTGACCTATGGTATGACACTTTAGCCCAGTAAGCCTTCATTTACTCAGAATTATTGAGGAAATAAGGTGTTTCCAGATAACTGAATTGCTGGAGGCTTTCCTCTAAAACTTTTATGTTCTCAGGCCATTCACCTGCTACCTCTCATTATCACTGTGTGACCAGTCCACCTCCTTTTCTGATCACACATTAACTGGATCATATCTTTTCCAGTCACTTCTTGAATCCAAATCATCATCACTCATATATTGTGGCCTGTTTATACTGCTTCCCCTCCCTTAAGATCTTTCTCCATTCCCATTTGGGTCATCCACAATTTGAACTCTTCAGAGATTTTTGTGTTGTGTGCTTTGTAAGATGGAGCCTTGCTGGAGGTCTCGTCGTTGTTGTTGTTAAATGAGCATTTGTTTCAGAAGCAGATCAAGGTGATGGCCTGCATAACATCCCAAATCCAACCCAGTGTGTTTCCCTCCCTCCATTCAGTTCTGAGGCCAACTCAACGTCTTTCTGCAGTGACTGTCTAATGATTACAAATGCGCACAGACCCTGTATACAAATAAGGACCAAAAAAGATGGGAGACGATTGGACAGGAAACCATAAACATCAGTTTCTAGAGTTTATTTTTTAAATGTGTGTGCCACCTAGTAACAAAATCATCTTGTTTTTTCCCAAATCTCCTTCTGGGATTATTTTTCTTCTCCATATCTTAGATTTTGTTGCTATCCTTATTATTTACATGGTTATACTTAATGTGTATATCATTCTTTCTTCAGTTTTATTCTATGTCACTTCATATATGTTTCCTCATATGTCTTCTATATCTAACAATCAAGAGAAACACATGTATATGTGATATATATTACTCTACATATATTATGCATATTATATATATACATATATATACACACACTCACATAACATTGTCTCATCCATTCATTGTTTCATACGTGCTATGCCCTATCTCCTATTTAAAGGCAGGGTCCTTGCAGGCAGGAGGGGTCTTAGACCTTCTTTATTATGCCCCACCCAACCTAGTACAGTTTTCACTGAGTGAAAAGCAACCTATCAGGTATTCCCGTACATACCACACACAACATTGCATTCACATGTCTGCACAACTCATAAAATCATAGGGATTTAGAGCCAGAAACGATTTCAGAGGTCATCTTGTCCAACATCCTCATTTTATTGTTGAAGAAATGCCCAAAAAGGCGATTTACCCCATGGTTGCATAAGTAGTAAGTGGCAAAACCAGAATTGGAATTCATACCTTGGGACTCTAAGTGTATCCTTCTTTCTACTATAGTCCAGTAGTGTCCAACTCAGATAGAAACGGATCCCTGTGGGCGCATATTGACTTAGAAAACCACAAATCAACATTATTCTTGTTGTGTTTTTATTTGTTTTGTTAAACATTTCCTGATTACATTTTAATCTGGTTCAGCTACACTCACGAGTTTTGATAGCCACGTGTGGCAAGCCACAAGTTTGATGCCTCTATATTAGACCCTGCCGCCATGTCTGAAATGTGTTACTATCTCATCACCTCTGCCTCCTTAGCTTCCTTCCAAACACAGTTCAGGTGCTACCTCCATCCTGAGGCCTTTCCTAATTAACCCCAGTCATTATTGGCCTCTTGAAACTGTTTTTTATTATTTTGCATAATTTTTATATATTCTTATGTATATGTTGTATCTCACCAGTAAAACGTAATCTCTTTGAGGGCAGGAATTGTTTTGTTTTTGCCTTTGTCTCCCCAGTTACCTTCAAGTATTTGAAGAGACACTGTGTAAAACTGGGATTAGGTTTATTCTATTTGGCCCCAGAGGAGAGATCCAGGAGCAGGAGGTAGAAACCACAAGAGACCAATGTAGGCTTGATGTCAGGAAAAGCTTCCTAACCACTAAAAGCGGCCCAAAGTGTCTACCTTAAGGTGCGATGGGCTCCTTGGATGTCCCGTCCCTGGATGTCTCCATCAGAGGCTGGATAAACAAGCACCTGTCAAGAATGTTCCACTGGGCATTTTTTTCATGCATTTGTTGGACAGGATAGCCACCTAAACACCTTCCAGTTCTGAAATTCTGTGGTTCTGTGCTTCCATGCTTATTTGATTGATTAACTACACAGTCCCTTTTACAGTCTTTGTTTAAAAACTTTGTTTTTAGACTGCTGCCAGTCCACATGGAAGCTTGGGGAACTTTCTTCTGGAGATGTGATAGAGGAGCCCTTTCCTTTCCCTCTTCAGGGTATGCACAGTTATCCTCTGTTTCCTATTGGCTTACTGCATGGTACACTGTTACATACTGTGTACTTTGTGTAAAAACTATGGAAATTTTGAAAACCTCCCCATTTCCAATTTTGAAAGACAAATGGAATTTTTAAACCACTTTCAAATGCTATTATGGGATTTTTCAATATTATAATATCCTGGTCTGATGCCTCACTGTGGTGTTAAGGTGATACTGAGTTCTATTTTTAATTCTTTGTTATTCTGAACTTGACAAACAAGAACAAGCATGAACATTTCCAAAAAAAGGAACAGAAAAGAAGATTATTTATGAAATAACAAATTTCATCACATAATAACTATTTGTTGTTTAGCCATTTTTAGTCATGTCCAACTCTTCATAACCACATTTTGGGAGTTTTCTTGGTAAAGAAACTGAAGTGGTTTTCCATTTCCTTCTCCAGTTTATTTTACAAATAAGAAAACTGAGGCAGCCAGGTTTAAATGGCTTGCCCAGAGTCCTACAGCTAGTAAGTGTCTAAGACCAGATTTGTACTCAGGTCTTCTTGACTCACCCAGCACTCTATGCACTATACCACCTAGCTGCCCACATAATAATAATAGTAGCAAGCATTTACATAGCACTTTAAGATTTGCAAAGCACTTTACAAGTTATCCCATTTGATCTTTATAGCAACACCATGTGACAGGTGTTATTGTCATTTCCATTTTATAGAAGAGGAAACTAAGGGGTTAAGTGACTTGCCCAAGATCATATTCTAATGGGGAAGATAATACATATGAAAGGTTTCAGCTGCAAGTCAGAAATGTGGCCCATCCTTTTAATAGCAATATTCTTCTGGTCTTACTTCTTGACTTCAGGTCAAAAAAATACCACAAAAAGTACCCCTGGTATATATGTGTGTGTGTGCATGTGCATATCAGGAGATGACTGTGATTTTAAAACAAAAGGCACTGATAAAACTTTCATTTTAAAATCATAGACCATAACCAAAAAAAGTCAAGTGAGAAAATTCAGTAACTGTTGACTCATATGCCTACCCCATCTCTTCAAAATCCTTTTGAGAATAATCTCACAATAACAACATATATACATATGCACACACATGATACAAATATACCTATCTATACACAAGAAGAAGCATGGTATGGTAGCTAAAAAGCCGTCCTCAGGATGAGGATGACCCAGGTTTTGTGACACATAATGGCTGTGTGACCCTAGGCAAGTCACTTAATTTCTCAATGTCCTCAGCTACTAAGCCTGTAAATTGTAAAACAGGTGCTGATATTCATTAATAGAGACAATCCCCTCACTGGGAGTTCCCTGAACCAATGAAATTACAACTGTTGACCATATACATACCTATATAATGTGTGTTCATCTACACGTATATACACATATTTATATGAAGTATGTATACATACATATATATGCATTTATATAAATCATGGTTGGGAAAAATAATTAAGGCAATCATCCCACTAATGTCTCCTAAGTCAAAATGATTCCCTTCTGTGATTTTCTTTACCTGGTCAAAGAAGGACTTTGAGTGGGTAGGCATTCTGCCATCCTACCCCCAGCTCATATTCTGACTCCTGTAGTCAATTTATTGCTATGTGCTCATTCCTTCAGACCCTCAGAAGGCTGTCTCATATCTTCTTTAAAGATCACTGCCAAAGAATTGTAAACTGTAAGAATTATAATCTCATTAATTGGGGAATGGCTGAGTAAGTTATGTTATATGAACCTGGTAGAACACTACTGAGCTGTAAGAAATGATGAAGGGGATGGTTTTAGAAAAATCTGGGAAGACTTGTCTGAACTGATGTGAAGTGAAGTGAGCACAACCATGAGAATAACTTATAGAATAACAAGAATATTATAAAGAGAATCAACTCTAAAAGATTTTGGAACTCTGACCAACACAATGACCAACTATAATTCCAAAGGATTCATGATGAAACTTCCTATCCATCCCCAGTTGGAGAGCTGATGGACTCAGAGTACAGATTAAAGAATCTTTTCTTTCTTTCTTTCTCCTAATTTTTGTAGATGACTAATGCAGAGAATTTGTTTTGCATAACTATATATATTTGTAATGGAATTTGTTTTTCTTGCCTTTTCAATGGGTGGGGAAAGGGAAAGGGGAGAGAGAAGATTTGGAACTGAAAATAAAATAAAACTGAATTTTAAAAATAAAGAAAAATTACTACTGCAGTCACCATACAAGAGGAAAAGATGACAACATGTGGTCTGCTCATGAAATAAAGTAAGAGCCCCCTTTAGCCACAACCCTTTCTACGGTTTAATTCTGTCTCTCCTCATGACAGGGTGAAGAGGTTCATTGCTGACTGCAGAGAATAAGAAAGGGAGTATTTGCAAAGAAGAAAGGGAAAATAAGGAATAATAAAATACAGTCCTTTTAGACTGGGTCTTGAGAGCCCCCAATGTCAGAGCTAGAAGGGCTTAAAGGCTCATCCAGTCCAACCCCCTGACACATTTCTCAGATGAGTCAGGGAGGAAAAGCGCATTGTCCAAAGTTCTGCATCTGGTGAATACCAAAGACAGGGCTGTAACCACTGGATAATGGTCTCTTGGAATAGCAAGAGACTTTAGCAATCAATTAATACAACCTCCACCTCATAATGCATTTCCCTACAATGTACCCAATGATCATTCAGTTCCTTCAGGGAAGGGCAACCCACTACCTCCCAAAACAGTGTATTACCCTTTGGATAGCTCTGATTTTCAGGAAATATTTCCTTCCATGGAGAGCCTAAATCTGCTTCTAGAGGCTTCCAGTTCTGGAACCAAAACAGGTTTCCCAGTTGAGTTCTTTCCACTCTAGGACAAATGTAGAAAGCTCACTGTGGGACAACAGCTATGACGAAAGGTAACAGGTGAATCAGGGGGTTCTCGTAGACCACAGAATTGCCCCAGCTCAGTGAAATGACTGATGTGAAAATCACTGGCCCATGAAATTTAAGTGGTTGAGAGATAGCAAGAGAAGATAGAGGGCTGCCCTCACTGGATTCAAGTTTTACCCCTGAGGCATACTAGCTATATGACCTTGGGCAACATGACCTCAATTCTCTGAAACTATAAATTATGGGTGAGTTACCCATCTGCATTGGTGGAGGGAGTTTCCACACTAGGACTTCCATACTCTGATGAAAACTTAGATCTAAACCAAAAAGAGAATGCCAGGGGAACATACCTTAACCCACAGAGTCACAGATTTAGAGCTCACAAGGGACCTAAGAGGTCATCAGATCCAACCCTTTCACTTTGTAGATGAAGAAGTTGAGTCCCCAGGAGGTTTTGACTTGCATAAGGTAATAAGTTACAGAGGCAGAGTACAAAGGTCCTCTGACTCCAGTGCCAGCATCATGTCCATCACACCATGGTGTCTTTCTTGTCTGACATGTTAATAAAGTTTTAACATATTTTGCTGAAACGTTGGCTATCTCAGGAAATATAATGAAGCCTGCTCAACTCACATGATCTTTCGAGGCTCAGAAATAGTGACTTCATATCCATTCACCCTTCCCTTTTTCATCCCCTTGGCTGCCCTCAGTGTTTACTTTGGTGGACTTTTGCCACTGGAGTTCACATTCTCCATCATGGTGGCATTTCAGCATTGGCATCCCCAGGTGCTCAGCATCATCCTTCAGATTAACACTTGCGTGGCATATGGTGCCAATGGCCTGTTGTACGGGCTCGGAATCCTCTGGAAATATCGGCCAGCCTGCTGGCTTCTTTGGCATCATGCCTTGTGCCTCTGGTGTCTAAGAAAGGAAAGCAGCATTGTCTGAAAGAACTCAGAGTCCATTTTGCCCGTCTTGGGCCAATGTGCTACTTTCTTCCTGTCTTACTCCTTTTCTTTTTATAATTGTTAAGGGCTATGAGGCAAGGAGGTTGGGGCTAAGATGCCTACATTCAAGCAGAGACAGAGATGATTTCTGAACCAGGGTTCACAAAGTGCCTAGCAAAAGCAATAACAACAACAACAACTTAATCAAACCTATGATTTCCTTGGTAGAGGGAGATCTGGGTGAAAAACCTACTCTACCAATTAGATCCACATTTGCCCTACAATTCAAAATCTTAAAGAATGGCAAAGAGGTTAAGTGACTTGCTCAGGGTCACTCAGTCAGAGTGTATCAGAAGTGGGATTTGAACTTCTTCTTGGCTCAAAGGTTGGCTTTCAACCTACCAGGCCAATTTGGATCTCCCTTTGCTTTCCTAATACACCCTTAATAAAATGTTTGTGGATTTGAATTGGACTTAACTGTAGACTCTTACTTTCTTTCCACAAGAATGGTAGAAGTGAAGGCTTTCTCTAAGCTGAATTTTAAACCTCCATCATGGGATGGAGTGTATAGGGCACTAGATCTGAAGTCGGGAAGACCTGAGTTCAAATCTAGCCTCAGACATTTCCTAGTTGTGTGACCCTGAACAAGTCAATTAACTTCTGTTTGCCTCAGTTTCCTCAATTGTAAAATGAGGATAATGATAATACCTACCTCTCAGGATTGCTCTGAGGATCAAATGAAATATTATTTGCAAAGCACTTAACACAGTGCCCAGCTCATAGTAGGTATTAGCTGTCATCATCATCACCACCACCACCACCATCATCGTCATCATCATCATTTCTCAGTATTAACAACCATAATTGTAATTAATAATAGATATAGATAATGCTAATTATAATTGATATAAATTATATAATCAATAATTATTATATATGTCCTACATAATCATGTATAATCAATATAAATTAATACTGTAAGCATAATTAGTAACATAATCAATAATTATAGTAATAGATTTTTTTTGTGTGAAATTCAGTGGTCAGAGGGTTTGCAGCTGTCAGCCTCTCCAGAGCAGCAGGTGCTATTGTCCTTGTCATACAAACCCTCTTTCCTCCTTTGTTCCCAATAGAATTAAGGTTGAGTGAAGAGGAGGAGGAATGAAGAAGTCACTAAAGTTGCTTCGTTACATGGTTTCTTTAGTCTATCTGAAATCTCTATTCAGGAAGAGACCTCTGTTGCACAGGGAGTCCTTGGGATCTTCTCCTTTTGATGAGTGGCCACCTTGGGGCAGCAAAGGGCGTACCTGCAGATGGAGGGGTGGGGTAAGGGGAGTGTGAAGAATCTCTCTGGCCCAATCCAGATTGACAAACCAGGAAAATTAGGACAATGAGGCTGTTGGGAGTGGCTCCCACCAGCCTTCTGTTTCCCATCTTTACCTTTGTTGACATGATGAGAGGCCGTATGGACTAGTGAAAAGAATTCAGGGCTGAGTGTCAGGGGAAACATGGATTAGAATCCTACTTCTTACACTTACTAATTGCACAACTCTGGGCAAGTCACACATCCTGAGCCTCAGTTTCCTCATTCCTAAAATGGGGATAATAATACCTGTGATATTCTGCCTCAAAGGATTATTGCACAGATTAAATGAGATGATGTAAATAAAGTACTTTATAAATCTTAAGCAAATGATAAATGTCAGCTCTTGTTATGTGCTAGGGATGAAGTGCTTCTGATGGTCCCTTTCTTCTAAGACTAGTTTATTGATTAATATGGGGGGGGCGTGAGTAGGGCGGGGGGCAGAAATCAACTTGTTTCCCAGCACCAACCAACCATTTGTGGTAGAAAAGGGACTGAAAGAGTGGGGAGAACATTTTCCCTCTCTTCGAAACTTCATTTGAGAATAAACCTCCATTTCAATATAATTGGGCAATCATTTCCAGTCTGTTTTGTGTTCCTCTGATCTACATCCAAAACACATTCGCATGTGCACGTATACAAACACACACACACACACACACACACAGATTGTGGAAGTGGGATAGAGCATGGGGAAGGAGGAAGATATGACTAGGACAATCCTTGGAGGTAGGTGCTATTATTATCCCCATTTTACAGTTGAAGAAACTGAGGCAGACAGAGGTTAAGTGACTTGCCCAGGATTACATAGCTATTAACTGGCTGGTGCTAGATTTGAACTCAGGATATAGTTATTTGCTCAAATACAGTCTTCCCCATCTAGGACCCTAAGGCCAATTGACATATGGCATATTAGGATGTCTCTGTCCCTTCCCCCAGAACACAACAAACTCCACAAAGCCAGTGGCTGTCTTTAGGGAGCTTACATCCTAATGGAATTGCAAATGGCAAACCAAAAACATAGGTCTTGTGTAGGGAACAAGTTGTATAACATCACATGTTGAGTTATATGTAAAGTATAGCTTAAATACTCTACTAGCATGTACTATCTGACTACTAGTTACTACTAGTAACTCATCCTCATTCATCTTATCCGGAGCATAGTATGTCATGCTGGGTTCTAAATGGATCATCCTGGCATTTTGACAGTGACCCACAGTTACTTCTACATTCAGGGTGACATCCACAGGTTTGAATTTTGGCTCTGTCCCTTAATACCTTGCTACCTTAGAGAAGTCATTTAAGGGGAAGGGACAGGTGAATTTGGTCTGTGACCAACCCACCCCTCCCCCCGGCCTAGAATGTAATCACAGAAAGTAAGAAGCAGATAATGAGGTGTTAAACTAAATATGAAGACATGCCTATGCCCTGTAACCATTTTTGAAATGTGAAAAAGGTTTTTGATTGATTTAAAAGGAGCAATTAACATTGGCTGGCAGAAGATTGACCAGCCTCCAGCCACCTTTTAAAAGCTAAGCTCTTCAACTCTAAAGTGAGTTCAAGCAATAGCCAAGAATTAAGGAAGAACCCAGCTCTGAAAAGGGAATCATCCTTCACCTCTTCAAAAGTGAGAGAGATGGATGGGATTTCTCTCTCTCCCTCCACTCAATGGCTATGGTACTTTGTAAAGGAGACATGCAGTAATTCTCTACTAAAGGAAATCCAGAGATAGATACAGGATATCAAAAGGGTGGGGTATGGTGGGAAATTTCCAGATGAGAGCATCACATCATCAAATACTCCAAGCATGGCATCAACCCTGAAAGAAACAGAAAGCTAATAGAGGACTCTTAGATCTCAGCTGTGATGGGAACTAGGAATTCTAAGCAGCAGAGGTGAGCAAGGAATACATTTCACTGATATTATAAATGATGATATGGAGACTCAGTGAAAATGACTTGGAAAGAAAGTGGTAACGTCTGGATACCAACTCAGGTTTTCTGACCCCACGTCTTTAACCATTTGGGCTCTTTGAGTCTTTGTGAATAATGGCAGAGGATGTAAGCTGGACTGAAACTGGGGTATCAGAAATGCAGAGAAATCTCCTAAAACATTGAAATTACTTCCTCCAATGAGCCCATTCTTCTTCTTCCCTTTAGAATGGAGAACATAGGGAGGGGGGAGCTTGTAAACCTTACTCTCATTGGAATTTGTCTCAAAAAAGGGAATAACATACACACTCAGTGGTGTATAGAAATCCATCTTACCCTACAGGAAAATAAAAGGAGAAGGGAATGGGGGAGGGGAGTGGCACTGATAGAGGGAAGGGAGGATTGAGGGAGGTAAAAGTCAGAAGCAAAACACTTTTGAGAATGTTCAGGGTGAAAGGAGAGACAGTAGGATAAAGAAGGGGAAAATAGGATGGAGGGAAACACATAGTAATAATAGCTGTGAAAAAATTTTACAGCAAGTTTCTCTGATAAAGATCTCATTTCTCAAACATATAGAGAACTGAGTCAATTTTATAAAAATAGGAGCCATTCCTCAATTGATTGTCAGAGGAAATGAACAGGCAGTTTTCAGATGAAGTAATCAAAGCTATCTATAATCATATAAAAATGGCCTAAATCAGTATTGATTAGAGAAATGCAAATTAAAACAACTCTAAGTTACCACCTCACACCTATCAGATTGGCTAATATGACAGAAAATGAAAACTACAATGATGGAAGGGATGTGGGAAAATTGAGACACTAATGCATTGTTGATGAAGTTTTATACTAATTCAACCATTCTGTAGAGCAATTGGGAACTATGCCCAAAGGTCTAGAAAATCATGCATACCCTTTGACCAAGCAATACCACTACTAGGTCTATATCCCAAAAAGATAAAAAACAAAAAGGAAAAAGACTTACATGTATAAAAATATTTATAGCAGTTCTTTTAGTGGTAGCAAAGAATTAGAAATTTTGGTGCAGTGGATAGCGCACCGGCCCTGGAGTCAGGAGGACCTGAGTTCAAATCCCGCCTCAGATCAAACACTTGACACTTACTAGCTGTGTGACCCTGGGCAAGTCACTTAACCCTAATTGCCTAAAAAAAATTAGAAATTTAGCGGATGTCCATCAATTGGGGAATAGCAGAAAAAGTAGTGGTATGTGATTGTGATGGAATACTATTGTGCTATAAGAAATGATGAGCAGGATGCTCTCAGAAAAACCTGGAAAAACTTACATGAACTGATGCAAAATGAAGTTAGCAGAACCAGGAGAATATTGTATACAGTAGTAGTAATATTGCATGAATGACTTAGCTATTCGCAACAATACAATGATCCAAGACAATTCTGAAAGACTTTATGATGAAAAATGCTATCCATCTCCAGAGACTGATGGAGTCTGAATGCAGATAGAAGCATACTTTTTCTCTACTTTCTTTTTCTTGGGGTATTTTCGTCTGTATTTTCTTTCACAACACAACTAACATGCATATTGATGTTTGTCCTTCGTTCTTGAAGAAGACCGTGACATCAGGAAGATGATGACATGACTTGCAAGTGAACTGGATTTAAGTGAAGGAGGGCTGTGCAACGTCACTAGCTTCACTTTCTCCGCTGGAGCCATGTGGGTCCAGTGGCAAGCTATAGATCAGGATGACTAGAGATGGCCCCCAACACGGATATATGTTTTGCATGACTGTACACATATAACCCATATCAAATTGCTTGCCTTCTCAGGGAAGGGTGGGGAGAGAGAGGGAAGGAGATAATTTGAAACAAAATTTTTTAAATGAATTCTAGAAAATTTTTTTACGTGTAATTGGGGAAAAATAAAAATTTAAATTAAAAAAAAACAGAGAACAAAGAGACAGCTAATGTTCTTGTGAAGAACTCTCAAGCCAACTGAAGGGAAACAAGGGCTTGTTCCTATTAATATCAGGTGGCTCCTTGGCTGTCTCCTTAGGTGGAGGCTTGATGAAGCCCAGCCTCAGAGTGCCTAGCTAAAACTTTCCAAACAACAGTACTGCTGCCCATGAGTAATTTGTACTTGATTGGCTTTCTGTTGGGAAACCCCTGTAGTCCACAGCAAATGAGAACTCCCAAATGAAGAAAAGCTAAAATGCAATTAATAGCATGCCCTCTTCAACTCCTGCTTCACTGAATAATACTACCCCTTCATAATATTCCAGCATGCTGAGAATTCACCAAGTGAGGATTTTTTTCTTCCCGCCTCCTCCCCCTCCCCCACCATCAGGACTCTTTTTTTCCCTCCAAATCCTCCTTCCCAGATGGTAGCCAGCCAGCAGAGCTTTTTTGTGAAGTCAGAATTTGAGGACATTTATCTAGACAGACCCCCCGTGGTGAGAAAAGTCATTAAAGCTCCTTCCTAGTAGTTTGGACAATTCTCAGTAGGCTGGGTTTGGGACCAGTCAGTGTGGGTACTTCCATCAGATGAGACCAAAGAAAGAAGATTTCCTCTCTAATGGACTTAGAATCTGTTGGCCTTGAAGTCATACATTTCTGAAAGCCTTGAAAAGAACTGAGATTTCCTGGAAGATGATAATAGAATGGCTACAGAGCTCTGACTTTGCGATTCAAGGGGGTGGGGATGGCGGTGTTTCTTGGGTGTCTCCCACATGCCAATTGTCACAGGAACTCAGGCTTGGTGACAACTTGTTTTCCTTCATAAAATGGGCCTTTTCTGTCTGGAAGTCTCATCTTCTTGCTAATTGGTGACACCGCAATCAGAGCCCCCTTCATGATAATGTAAATCAGTGTGACATATCCCTATTTCATTATCGATCCCTCTTTCATTAACCTGACTCCAAGCCACTCAAAGAAGTCAGCCTCGGTATCAAGCACATCTCCATAGTACTTGTAAAAACATGCTTTGCTAGGCCTGTTTGATTCCAGCTGCTGGGCACTGAAGTCTGGGCTGCCTCTGTATAAAGCCTCTCTTTCTGAAGGCTTTGTGGTGGTAAAAATTCTCTCAGGAGTTATCTCTGCATTTTTTTTTTACAAAGGTGTACTCTAGGTGAGTTTCAATTATGTTGAGGATATTTTAGGGAAGTTTGGGAACAAGAACCAGGAATTAGCGGTCAATGAGCTAGAATCCTGGCAGCCTCATTTGGATAACCCAAGCTGTGGTGCTGAGCTGAGATTTCCAACTTGATTGACAGGACCCTTTCAACCCAAACACAGGAAAATGATGAAGAGGGAAGACTCACATCGAAGCATTCTGCTGCTAACGGTTTTAATGCAGGAATACATTTGATCAGCCCCATGCTGGGCCTACATCACTGCAATAGCAATGTGGTCCAGAACCAATTACAGTATACTCTGATAACATTTTAAACAGGATTGAATTAAGAAGAGTGCACTTTCAAGACTGTTGGCTGAGAGGCAAGTAACTGTATTGGGGAGGGGGTTAACCCCTTTGTTAACCTACTAAGACGTAGCAGAGGGAACAAATTCCTTGAAGAACAAGAGATTTAAATAAACATAGAAAACAGAAGAGTGCCCTTCACCGCAGCATGATGCAGCTGAAAAAAAAATGGATTTAAAGTCAGTGGACCTGGGGCCATATCCCTACTCTGCCCCCTGCCCGTGGGACTATAGGAAAGTCTCATAACTTCTCTGGGCCTCAGTTTCCTCACATGTAAAATGAGGGGATTGGACTAGATGATCTCTAAGTTCCTTTCCAGCTCTAAATCTATGACCTATGATCCTTTCTAGGTAACATTCATAGCAAATCCTTCCCTATATACACATCTTACATAATTCTCTTTAAAAGGCACCAGATTCCCCTCTCTCAAAACTATAGAATAAACATTTTCGATTATTTGTGAGAAGGACAGACAGAGAGAGACATAAAGTGAAAGAGAACAGAAGGAGAAGATAGAGGTGGGAGAAAGGGGAGAAAACAATAGCTAGAATTGGGCTTTAATATTTGTGAAATACTTTATAAATGTAGGGAGACTGAGGTTTTTAATGACCAAAGCACAGACATGAATAATAAAGAGAGGAACTGTACATAGATGGCTCTCATTTGAGCATTTTAACAACCCTATTTTAACAACGCATGACAAATATTATCTCCATTTTGTATATGAGGCTTAAAGAGATGATAGGACCTTCCCATGGTCCCACAATGAGTAAGAGACAAAATCGAAATCTAGGTCCCCCTCCTCACACTCATGTCATCATCTCTGGTGATATCCTGAAGGCTACTCATGCGTGTCCGCCATGCATGACTGGACATTGCCATTGCCTTTGGACAGCTCCTGAGGTTGTGGTACTCCATGGTTCCTAGACATAGAGCATCACTGGGAAAGTAATGGTGAAACAAAGATAGTCCTTTGTTCCAGGGAGGGTCTTGAGGACTAACTTTTCTGAAGATAATACCACCCACTCTCTTCTTCCTATTCAATTCTGGGCCTAGTTCACTGCCCATTTCCATTGTCTATCTGTAAACCATCCACCCAATTCAATATGATTGTCTCACATTGCTCATAGATATCACTTGATAGTAAACATCCCAGAGACAGCATGGTGGGTTAGAGAGTGGTGGACTGGAAACTGAAAGACCTGAGTTCTAATTCTGTCTCTGACACTTACTAGCTGTGTGACCCTAGGCAAGTCGATAAATATCTCAGTCTCAGTTTCTGCATTCATAAAATGGGGAAAACAATAATAGCAATAAATAATAACTGCAACATTTGCTTCACTGGCTGTTGTAAGGTTCAAATGAGTCTGTAAAGTGCAATATAAATGTTAGTTATTATTATTAGACCAGAATATCTAATTTCACGTGTTCATCTTATAATTTCACTTATGCACTGTTACTATATTGATCAAAGAAGATGAGACCAGGGGCAGCTCTGTAGCGCAGCGGATAGTGCACTGGCCCTGGAGTCAGGAGGACCTGAGTTCAAATATAGTCTCAGACCAGACACTTGACATTTACTCGCTGTGTGACCCTAGGCAAGTCATTTAACCCCAACTGCCTTGCAAAAAAATTAAAAAAAAAAAAGATGAGACCATTAATATGCAAAGATGATGAATAACAAAATGTGTTGGAGGAGACAGCTGAATACTTACAGTTTATTTATATAGGAACCAGCCAGTCCTTCTCCATTCTAGAGATAGTGTAGGCCAGTGGTGTCAAACCCAAATAAATAGGTGCCACTAAACCATACAAACAATCCCTTCCAGCTACATATTGACTTAGAATTCCACATATTAGCATTATCTATGTTTTATTGGATTTTTATTTATTTTGTTAAATATTTCCTAATTACAATTTATTTCTATTTGGGCCACACTTGGGAATGTTGTGGGCCACATGTAGACATGGACTGAGTGTTTGACACTTCTGGTATAAGCAACTGTCCGTGTCATGGATTTTGGAAAGTGACCATATCTTTGTCACAAACTCAGATGCCCAAGCCACTGAAGGGCCACAGAGTGTTGGGCCTGGAGTTAGAAAGATTTGAGTTCAAATTGGGCCTTAGATACTTATTAGCTATGTGACCCTGGCTAAGTCAGTCTCTCTGGGTCTCAGTTTCCTCATCTATATAATGGAGATAGCAATAGCACTTATCTCCCAGGGTTGTTGTGAGCATCAAATGAGATGGTATTTGTAAAGTGCTTTGTGTAACTTAAAGCATAATATAAATACTAGCTATGATGATGGTGATGGTGGTGATGATTGATGATAATGGTGATTATGACGATGATGGTGGTGGTGGTGGTGATAATTATAACGGTGATGACGCTAACTATGATGTTGATGATGATGGTGGTGGTAGAGATTATGGTGATAGTAATGATTTCTGGTCCCATCGCTCTGCCACAGGTTCCAGGAGGTGGTAAATGACCACAGGTATCTGGTGGAGGGTGTGTGTCATAGTGAATAGAGCTCTGCACCTGGATTCCAGAAGACCTAGATTCATCCTGCCTCAGATACTCACCAACTGTGTGGCCCTGGGAAGCTAACTCATTCTCTCATTTCCTCATCTATAAAATGAGAAAGTTGAATTTGATGGTTCCTAAGATCCCTTTCAGCTGTAAATCAATGATCTTGTCATTGAATAGCGTTAGCTTCTGCTAACCCGAACAAGCCTTTTGTACCACACGCAGATACCAGCTTGGAGAGACTGGAAGTACCCACGTACCAAAAGAATGATGGTCACATGAAACTAGCAGCATTTGCCAGATGTTTGAGTGGAACCAAGGCTCACTACCTCATTCACAAGCTAGAACTGAAGAGGACAATTACTGAGAAATTCAAAAATTCTGTGCATAGAGCAAAGTTGCGAATATATTGTAATAGTAGTCTACTGGCTTCCATCCCAGCCAATGAATGCCAAGTTAAATGCTGGTTGCCAGAAAAGGCTGACAACACTAGTCAACTACTAATTCAGCATTCACTGTCAACCAAGGGAAAACCAATGGAGATGGATACAGACGCCACATGATGCCAAAGCTATCATGATACCTACAGAGTAAAGCCTATAGGCAACACCCACAGAAGTGAATTAAAAGTAAAAGACAGTCTTAGATGACTGTGGAATGGATGAACAAATTGTGACATATAGATCTGTTGCAATGGGTCATAAGAAATGATGAAAGATGTGATTTCAGAGAAGTCTGGGTGGAAGGAATTGGTTCAGAGTGAAAGGAGCAGAACCAGGGGAATGACTTGTACAATGACAGCAATGATGTAAAGAAAAACAACTTTGAAAGATTTAGGAACTCAGACCAATGCAATAAGCAATCAATGCAATGTCTCCAGAGGAATGATGATAAAGTATTTTACCCAACCTTTGACAGAGAGATAATGGACATAAGAAAGAGACAAACATTTTTGAATATAGTGTGGGTTTTTTGCCCTTTTTATTTGCTACAAGGTTTTTGCCTTTCCTTTTTCTCTCAGTTTTTAATGAGGAGAAGGATAAAAGGGGAGTGTGAATAATATTTGGCAAGAATGATGATTTGAAAAAAGAGGACCATTGAATCTTCTTTTTGATGTATACAAAGAACAGAAGAAAGTTTAGAAGGAAGTCTTGACAAGCAGGAAAGTTTTGAAAGGAAGATGTAAATGTTATTATAGCCTTCTTTTAAAATGCTTAGTATGAATTTGAGAGTCATGGTTTCATAGATAATCCTCTTCTTGTGTTCTACCAGGTGTATGGAAATTTCTCTCTCTCTTTTTCTGTCTCTCTGTCTCTGTCTCTCTCTCTATGTCTCTCTCTGTTGTATTTAAGCTCAAAATTTTTAAAAGATTTTTCTTTAAAAGACAAATAAATAGCTATTATAAGCTGAAAGTTCAGGACTTCTACTGGACAGTATGTCAGCAATGAGAGTGAATCTTATTTCATTGAATCTTCTTCTCAGTTGTCTTTGAATAACTGATAAGAGAGCAAATGGTTAATGAAGGACAACAGGATGTGATAACCAACCATAAAAGGAGATATTAATGGCAGATGACTCACATCCCAGTCAGTCAAAAACACTTTACTATCAAGACAATGGCAGAAGTTGGAGCTACTCAATGGAGTGCCATACTAGATGCTCTCTGATCCCACACAAGATATAGGAAACAGTTGGTGCTACCAAAGCTTTCATGTCCATGAAAGCTTTATGACAATGATGGAGTATAGGTCAATAAAATACCCTACAGCCAAGAAGCGGTTGGCAGATGCCATGAGAAATGTGAGATGCGCCAATTTGTGCAAAAACAAGTACTACCAACTTGAGCTACATAGTTGGAGAATAGAAGCACCAAAAAACTTTTGGAACTTGTCATGATTAACTTTATTTATATCTCTGAAAGGAAAAATCAAGAATATAAATCACAAATTGGTGGTGACTGGCCACTTCACAGGCTATGCACAGATACATCCAACCAGAAATGAGCTGTGGGAAAAGCAGCTTATAGACTTCCGAAAGATCCATTAGAACCAACGCAGAGACTTTGAAAGCAAATTGCTTAAAGAGATTTCAGCTTCAACTGGACTCAAAAAGTCCAAAACAAAATCTTCTCACCTTCAAGTGGATACCCAACCTGAACATTGCCACCACCCACTGATGAACGTATAGTCTCAGGAATCTAAGACCAGAACAAAAATCTCAGTGGAGTCGTCATGTGGCTTTTCTTCAACAGGAGCACAATTCCACCAGGAATAACACATGCTTTATACCCCACTTGCCTAGATTTAGGTGTGATGCATGACTAGCCATTGATTTATCTCTAAGAATGGAGAAGCCATGCACACATAGAACCAATATATCTCTCACTTGAGAAAGGAACTGAAAATTTACTATCTAGCTAGAACATCAGCTTGTAAGAATGCTGAAAGAAATAAAGGATGGCATGTTGTCTGGGCTTGCTGTTAAGACAAGACCCTCAACAAAATGGGAGAATTCTGCTGAGCAATGTCGGTATTCTTTGGACACACAAGTTAGTAGACCAATGAAAAGCTACTCTGTGTCTAGTTGTGGAGAGACTGGGCAACTTGCTTGTTGCCCAGACTGATGGGGCCCTGTAAAGACAATTTGCTGACATCACTTATAGACAATGACTGAATCAGGTGAACTCCCAGATGGGCAAGGTGAAACTGATGCTCACCGCAAGAGGGACCACCTGCTTCCAGGCAAGGACTGTCTGATCCAGAAACAGCCATTTCAAATAAAGATAAATGAAGACATCTGCAAGTTAAAATGAGGAAGGAGGACTGAAACTTTTCTGCCTACTGCTTCACCAACTGAGATTCCAAAGAACCTTAAAGAGTGTGCTAAGCCTCCTTGCCATCTGGTGACATCTACAAGTTCAGACTTAAGTAGACACAACACTAATTCTGATGAGGATTTTGATCAGCCCATAGCAACACCTAGAGCAGGTATAAATAAGGGCAGACAAGTCAACAGGTTGCAGGAGAGTTAGGACTATCTGACCAGCAACCAGACTGACTTAGGACATCTCAGGGGAAACTGAGCAAATGGTTACACATATAACCAGTCAATCATGGTCATGTTTGCCAATGTGATGTATGCTTTGCATGTAGATGCATATATTCTCTGAGGCATGTTCAAGTATGCTTTGTTTTTGTTTTTTTCTTATACTTACTTGCTTCATATTGGTATTATGCTGACATTGTAGTTATATTTATTTATTAACTATGTATAGTTATGCTGCTATGTATATTTCCTTGTGCTATATGAATATGCATGCACTGCTGTGACATATATAGCAGCTAAAATTTATATGTTGCTTTGAGGTTTGTAAAAATACTTTATATATGTTATTTCATTTGATCCTCACAATAGCCCTGTGAGGTAGGTGCTATTGTTGTCCCTGTTTCACAGTTGAGGAAACTGAGACTAGAAGATGTTAATATTTACCATTATTGTAGTTATAGTTAATACCCAGCGTCACAGAGCTGATAAGTGTCCGAGGCAGGATTTGAACTTGTCTTCTCAACTCCACGCCCAGCATTCTATCCATTGCGTTATATCTGGCATGCAAATCTACAAGTGTACACTCCAAAGCAGTCAGGCAAGTGGTATTTTGTATTGTGCTATGTCTATTGCATGTGGGATTGACAGGATTTGATGCTATGCCGCATTATTCCAGGTACCGAGCATGGTACAGATGATTTTACAAGGGGCTAGTTTTACAAATTCCAAACCCTGGGAGATGTGCTGAAGATCTCCTAGGTTGATAGTTTGAGCTCTAGATAGATAGCACATGGTTTTAAGCAAGACAATGAGATTGGGAAAAGCCAAGAAATTTGACTGCAGGCAAGGGGATGGAGAGGGAGGAGGGAGGGAATTGCCAAAGTCTCTAGAGAAGTCACATTAGCAGTGGGACAAGTATGTTAGGGCCCTTTAACATGCAGCAGTAGCGACTGAAAGGGAGGAGAAGTGGAGAGGCAACTTGGAGCAACACAGCCCCAAATGGGCATTGAGTGTTAGGATGATTACAGATGTGAACAACTGGAGCATTGCCTTGCTGACTGATCTGTTTAGAGACTGATCTAATGAGAGCAAAATACACATCAATAACATGTAATAACCATAATACAATGCAGAGTACCACCTGACAGACTAATTCAGTCTAGACTTACATGCCAGAAATACTATATGTGTATGTCACAACAGTACATACATGACCATACACTGTTTAGCTAACTGTACCTATCTCTTATCACTGCTAGAACCTGGTGAATTTTCCCATTCTCCTTTTCCCCTACTCACTTCCTTATTGCTGCCTGGAGAACTAGCAGGGCTTATCCTTTGGGAGTTTTCTGCTCTTTTAAGCCTTGTTTATTTGTTTTCATACTTTTATAATGGGTTTCTCTCCAGATAAAGATAACCTAATTTTCCTTGTGTTCTGAGCAAATGTTTTCTCTAAAAGAGTAAGTACTATGGAGATTTTTTTCAGAGTGTACTATAAAGCAGAGGCTTTACTAAAAAGCTAAAAGGAAGGAGATTTCTTCCCTGATCTGGGGACTCAGCACTAGAATTCCATAAACATTTGGCAAAACTAACTCCCCCAAATAACAGGGGAAATAACAAATGTGAACCCATAAGACTAATTGCCCTGGACTTTATAGGGGGAAAAAACTGTGAGTATTTGGTCGGTCACCATGCATTTATTAAGTATTTACTATGTCTCAGGCACTGTGCTAAGCACTGGAGATACAAAGAAAGGCAAAAAAAAAGTCTCTGCCTTCCAGGATCATACATTCTGATGAGAAGAGATAATATATAAGTGACTCAATATCCAAAGAGATCAAACAAAGAGGGAAAGGACCCACATATACAAAAATATTTATAAGTTATATTTGTAATGGCAAAGGAAATGGAAAATAAGAAGGTGCTCATCAACTGGAGAAATGGCTGAACAAATCATGATATAGGAATGTAATAGAAAATGATCGAGCCATAAGAAATAACAGAAGATACAGTTTCAGAAAAACCTGGAAAGATTTATATTAACTGATACAGAAAAAAGTAAGCAGAACCAAGAAAACTGTACTATAGCAACATTGTGAAGAAAAACGTCTTTGAAAGGCTTAAGAACTCTGATCAATGCAATAACTAACCATAGAACAATTACGAACCATGCTACCCATCTCCTGACAAATGTGATGGACTCAAGATGCAGAATGAAGTGTACATTTTTGTACAAGATCAATATGTGAATTTGTTTTGCTGGACAATGCATATTTCTTATAAAGGTTTTTTTTTCTTCTTTCCAGTGAGTGGATTAAGTAGAAGGGAGAGAAATTGTTTATTAATTGGGGGGAAAAGCAAAGTAAATGTTACACAAAAAGCTACTCTTTGAATCTGTCTTTCCAACCAATTCTGAATCTATCTGATTGTATAATTATCTAATTCATGTCCCTCCATCTTCTCCAAAATATGGTATTAGATAAGCAGTCAAAAATGCATCAAAGTGTTTACTATGTACCACTGGTGATACTGGTGAATTGGTGATACCGGAAGATTCTGATGAAAAGCAAAAACACAGTCACTGCCCACAAGGAACCCACATTCAAACAGAAGGGACAACACTTTAAAAAAGTATACAAGAAATCTACAGTTTAAACAGAAAGTAATCTCAGAGGGAAGATACGTAGGGTGAGAGGAAGTACCAAGAAAGGCCCCTTACAGAAGATGGGAGAGAGAGGAGGATTTGAGTTGAGTCTTGAAGGAAGCCAAGGCAGTCAGAAGGTGGAATCGAGGAGGAAAAGCTTTCCAGGAATAGTGGACAACCAGTGAAAAGGCATAGAGTTGGGTGATAGAGTGTGGCGTAGGAGGAATAGCAAGTATGCCATTGTAGGTGAAGGAGAAACAAGCATAAGAAGACTGGAAAGGTAGGAAGGAGCCACATTGTGAATGGTCTTAAAAGCTAAGCTAAAGATGTTATATTTGACGTTGGCGGTGGTGAAAAGGAACCACTGGAGTATGCTATTGTTGTTATTGTTGTTGTTCCAGTGAAATGAGATTTAGGAAGATCAGTTGAACAGCCGAGTGGAGGATGGCCTGGAGGGGTGAGTGACTTGAGGCCGAGAGACCAAACAGAAAGCTATTGCAATAGTCCAGGCACGAGATGATAAAGATCTAAACTAAGGAAGTGGCAGGGTCATGGGAGAGATAGGGACATATACAAGAGATGTTGGGAAGGTAGAAATGATAGATTTAGCAACAGATTGGATATGTGGGCCGAGTGCGAGTGAGGAATCAAGGATGCAACATCAGATACTTCCTAGTTATATGACCCTAGGGAAGTCACTTAACCGCTGTCTGCCTCAGTTTCCCCAACTGTAAAATGGGGATAATGATGGCATCTATCTTACAGAATTAGTTCCTTAATTTCATTTGTCAGGAATTTTCATCACATGAAATCACAGCCACCTTAGCTTGCTAGTGATAGATTCTATACATAATCATGGTTTGGTTTTTTTTCAACCAGAGCCTAAAGCATTAGAATATCTACATCTATCCCTACGTTCTGTTCCGAAGAAGAGCCAATTGGCTAGCTCATTTACAATGGCCTTTTCAGAGAGAGGCATGGAATCCAGTCGCCATCATGTGACTCCTGCCTTTTCACCAGTCGACAAATTAAAACCTCTGACAGATTGCTAATGAGCTGATGTTGGAATTACAGAATAGTCTGTTATCATTTGTCCATTCACAGTTTCTTCACCAGGCCATCTGTGCGCAGAATGCAGCAACTACTGAGCAAGCAGGCTGGGACACTTTCTCCATTTACACCTTGTGCCATCGTAGGCCTCTGGGAAAGCCCGTCCCTAATTAAAAATTTTAACAAATATATTGCCAGCCTTCTAACACTGTTATTAAACTGCTCTCTTTTGTTAGCAAAGGTGCTGTTTGTCAGCAGTTTGTAGATTTAGGGAGTTTGCGTGTGTTTCTGTATTTCAGCAAAATATTGGTGCTTTAAAATAATTCAATCAGAGTGTAGTGCATGGATATATCTTCAGACACATTACAGAGACATATGTGCCATCCAAATACTCTATGATTACACATATTCATAGAATCTTAGATTTGGAACTTAAAAGGATGCTAGAGACCATCAAATCCAACTGCCTCATGAGGAAATTGAGGCAAACAGGCTTAAGTGACTTGCCCAGGGTCACATCGCTAGTAAGTGTCTGAGGCAGGATTTGAATTCGGGTCTTCCTGACTCCAAGCCCAGCAATCTATCTGCTGTGCCACCTTTCTGACTCAAGAGCATGTAAGCCAAATGTGCAGGATGTCTTCGTGTTACAATAGGCATAGTAACCAAGTGAACTCTTCAAGGTCAGGTGAGCAGCAGAATTGGGGAAAAGAGGAAATGAAGGCAGTTATCACAATCATGCAAGATTGTGCAAACAAAACCGAAAAGCTCCAGTTAAACAGTAAAAAAAAAAAAACAGACATTTAAATAGCACACAAACATTTGCAAAGCCCTACCATACATCGTATCACTTGATCTACATTTAGACAAGCATTAACAAGGCATTTATTCCCTGTGTGACAGTAGCCACATCTTTTAAAACCTCTGGGCCTCCATTTCCCAATCTGAGAGATGAAAGGGTTGGAGTAGATGACCTCAAAAGTCTCTTCTTGTCCTTAAATGATGATTCTGTGTACCCTTTGAAGTAGATATTATAGGTATGATTATACCCATTTTCCAGATGAGGGAACTAAGACTCAGAGAAATTAAATGTCCTAGGGTTACACAGCTGAAAACATCAGAAGCCCCAAGTCCAGCACTCATTCCACTACACTGCTTCCAATTTTAAGAGAAATGAGATTTTTTTCTCTCCAGAGTCCCAAAAACTTACAGGTTAAGCCTACAGAGGAATTAGAAGGGAAGGGATTCCAAAACTGAGTCTCCCTAAGCAAAATGTTCTTCTTGATTTCTCCACAAATTCAGATTTCATGTCAATCCAAAAATGATGAGAAGGCCTGGATAGTAAGGACCTGGACCTCACCTACAGTTGTATTGGATGGTCCAGAGACCACACCATAGCAGGATTAGATGAAAGAACTAGGAGTGGTTATCCTGGGGATGAGAAGACTCAGGAGGAAGTGGAAGGAAAGATGGTAGCTATCTTCAAATATTTAAAAGGTTGTTGTCCTTCCTTCACATTCACCATTTGCTTTTGGTCAATCATTCTGAGTCATGTCCAACTGTTTGTGGCCCCATCTGAGGTTTTCTTGAGATACTGGAGTGGTTTGCCATTTCCTTCTATAGCTTATTTTGCAGATGAGGAAACTGAGGCAAAAGGGTTAAGTGACTTGCCCAGGGTCACAGAACTAGTGAGTATCTGAGGCTGGATTTGAATTCAGGAAGATGAGTCTTCCTGACTTCAGGCCTGGCGCTCTATCCGCTGTGCCACCTAGCTGCCCACTCACTCCATGACCAGACCATCTTCTCTTCCTAGCACACATTTCCTTGATAACATCTTTTGATTCTGCTCTGCTTTGAAGTTCCTCATTGATTATATGTTGCAGCCTTTTTTACCTCTTCATTGCCCTCTATGTGATAGTCATTTTTAACTTTTCAGAGACTATCATTATACTCCATGTCTTGCTGCCTCGTGGCAATGCCAGTAGAATGGTAATGCTAAAAGATGGGTGTTTGTTTCCACGAGAAGCTTAGGATCATTAAAAATGCTTTGCAATACCACAACAGCAATCCAACCCACTTTCCTCCTTTCCTGTTCGCCTCATGACTCAACTCATTATGCATCTGTGCCATCTGTCTCAGAGATACACAGTGATAGACCAGCTCTTTAGGCTGCCTGCCCAAATGAATGTTGAAATCTGAGCAGTAGACATCCCTCATCCATTGGTCTTTCCTGTGTCACTAATCAGGATAAGCGCCTTTGAGTGCATATGGATCTCTTCCTGAAGACTCCTCAATGTCCCAGGGTTTGATTCAACCAGCACAATGTCATCTGTAAGCAAGAGCGTCTGGAGGACTTCACTACCTGCAGAGAAACCTTCTCTACTTCTACTCACTGCTGAATCTCTTCCACCATAGCAGTGAACACTTTTGGCCTGTGTATGTACCTTCCCTGCTTTATGCCTCATCTGACATTTATGATCAGAGAGTCACTGAACAGGTTTATTTCTGTTATTTCTTTCAAAGAATCTTGAATGATTTTGATATGTGGATGGGAGATACTTTATTGAAAAAAAGAGTTACATGGGAGTTTTCCTCCACTCAGTCAAATGCTTTTACATAATCAATAAACAATAAACACAACAGGTTATTATATTCGCTACGTTCAATTTCATTTGTCAATGTTCACTCCTGACTCCAAGTCCAATACTCTGACCACTGCACCTATTCTATATGTTTCATTCAATTGTGAAATGGCAAAGATATGGTCCATTGTTGAATACCATTTGTAAAAACCTTATTGTTCCCTACCAATGCCCTCATCAGGAATGCCCTTATCTTTTTATAGCTTCAATAAAGATTTTGTATAAATGGAAGAGTAAGCATACAGACAGCAGTTTCTTTTTCAATAGCTCTTTTTCAATAAAGTATCTCCCATCCACATATCAAAATCATTCAAGATTCTTTGAAAGAATGAAATACAGTGGATTCCATTGTCCTTCATGGCAAAAAATAATTTGTCATATTAATATTTACAGATTTTTTCCATTTTTTCTGCTCTGTTGTCCTATTTTTATTGCCCTTGGGATGTCATCAATTAATTGGATCTCTTCCTGGGCTTTTCTATAAATTGGTTTTTACCTTGCACTACTTCTTTCTTTCTCATGACATGGTACAGATCATAATTATCCATCATCCTTCATAAGATTTTGCAAATAGGTTTATGTTCTATAAAAAATGTGTCTTAAAGTAACTTCTGCATGACTGTTTGCGTAGCTTCTTTTGTATTCAGGTTGCCTATGACCTGTCTATAGGTACTGTCTGAACCTAGGAATTCCCAGTCACAGTCCTAGTACCTAAGCAGTCTCCCACCAGATATCCTGGTTCTATAAGTAACAAAGTTCAATTAGTTGAGAGAATATGTAATCTCTGTGACCAGACCATTAAAGGCTTCTCCTCTTGGTGTAGGGAAGCAGACTGAAAGATCAACTTGGACTTAGTTTAAGGATCCTCCCTGTCACTTTTTCTTGGACAAGCCGAGACTGGCCACTGTGGTCTCACCTCATCTCCAGCATCTCCTGCCTCGCCACTTATCTGATAGATGAGCTAGCTTCTGCCCAGAAGGTCCACAATCTTACAAAATTGGTGGCAGAAGACTCTCTTCATCCTAGTCACCCTCTTGTCTCTTATCTTTCTCTATATTTTGGGGGAAACCCACCACATTTGCCACATTTACTGCTGTGTCTGCATAATTTCTGCCATTCTGAATCCCTTTATAGCACTTTTCACAATGTCTTGGCTACATGAACATAGATATCCTCAGAAGTTTCATGAATAGGGTTGTTCTGCCATATGATCGAGAGTGATATAATGTTTAACAACTGACTCTCTGGGGAAATATGTATGCATGTCATACTTTTAAGTTTAATCTGCATTATTAACATACTCTCTATCACTTTCTTAAGTCTATAATATCAATAAAACAATAAATTAAGTTCTGATTTACAACATTTGCCAATTTCCAAGATGTAAATGTTGACACTGGAAATTTAACATTCAGCTCTTTCAGCTCTCACAAGCTACTACAAGCCAGCTCAAGCACATCACTGGATATAAATCACACACTAGCCAACCAAAACATAAATTCAACCCCTGTTACATTTCTAACAGGTCTGACGTTGTCAAGTTACCCCAGAAAGAGTACATTCACAGTTGATTAATAGGGCAATGGCCCCCAGCCAGACTGTACTCTAGACCTTTAGTCACATAGACCCCATGACCTCAATTAAGTGGCAGGAATTCAACCTTTTCCTAGCTCCATAATTTCTAGCAAACACTCTAGCAAACACAGAGAAGTGTATCAGCCAGGATACAATCTTGTTATCTAGGAAAGAACTCTAGTCAGGCTGGAGAGAGAATAGAGGCAAAATCTTGAGACATCATTCTAATGGAGCACAACTGAAGGGCAGTTACCAAGACTTAGAAGAGAAAGCACTGACTGTGTGTGTGTGTGTGTGTGTGTGTGTGTGTGTGTGTGTGTGAAAGAGAAAGAGAGAGAGAGAGAGAGATGAATGGATGGATAGAGAGATATGGGTGGATAGATAAATGAATGGATGGATAGAGAGATAGATGCATGGATGTATAGAGATAGAGAGATGGATAGATAGATATAGATATACATGCATGTACTTATGCATGTATATATAGTATATATGATACACATATATGTACATATACAAATATATCTTCTAGAGGTAATAAGAAGCTACTGGAGTTGGCTGAGTAAGAGAACTGTAGGGTCAATAAGACAAATTACTTTGGCAGGAGTATGAAAGATGGGCTAGAGTCAGGAGAGACTTGAGGCAGGGAGAACAATGAGGAAGCACCAATCTAGGGCAGAGATGACCAAGGCTTGAACTAAGGTGGTAGCTGTGTGAGAGGAGAGATAGAAATGTAGAAATGGCAATAGTTGGTAGCTGATTAGCTACATGGGGTGAGGGAGAGTGAGAAACATATAGAACAGGTGCAGTGGACAGAGTATTGGACTTGGAGTCAGGAAGGTCTGAGTTCAAATCCTACCTCAGCCAGGCATAGTGGCACACTCGGGAAATCCCTAGTTGGAGGAACATGAATTGGTGCATCTTGAGCTGCAGAAGAGCTAAGGCTGGTCAGGTATCCACACTAGGTTTGGCACCAATATGGTGAGCCCTCAGGAGCAGTAGGCTACCAGGCTGCCTAATGAGGGGCAAACTAGCCCAGGTTGGAAACAAAATGTCCATGCCAATCAAAAGGGTCAAGACTTCTATGCCAATCAGCAGTGGGATTCAGCCAATGAGTGACTACTGTACTTCCAGCCTGGGCAAGAGAGAGAGCAACCCAGTTACCAAAAAAAAAAAAAAAACCTCCTCTCAGACATTTCCAAGCTATGTGACCCTGGGCAAGTCACTTAACAGTCTCAATTTCCTCATCTGTAAAATGGGTATAACCACACTAATCAACATATTCTAGATTTTTATTTATTTATTACCTTCTTTTCTTTTTAAATTTTGAATTCTAAATTCTTTCCCTCCCTCACCCATATCATGAAAAATGTATTTCTATATTAGCCTTATCTCCCCCCAAAAAAGAAACATAAAATTTTATTATATATTATTTACACATTTATATATTTATATGCTTATTATATAAAATATAAAAATAAGAAAAATACAGTATACTTCAGTTTGCACTCAGAATCCATCAGTTCTCTCTCTGGATGTGGATAACATTTTTTCATCATGAGTCTTTTAAAATTGTCTTGGATCATTGTATTGATCAGAGTAGACGTCAATCATCATTACAACATTTCAGTCAATCATCATTACAACATTGCTGAGTAAGCATATTTTAAGTCACATCCACAAGCATTTATTAAGCACCTACTATGTGCCAGACACTTTGCTAAGCACCTACCTTGCACTGTTGTTGTAAGGATTAGGTGAGAAAACTTATATGAAGCACTTTGTAAACCACAAAACGCCCTATAAATGATAGTGATTATTCTCTGATTCTGAGGAAATAGGTCAAGGCTAGATTAGGGAGTATCGTAAATGCCAGGGCAAAAGGTCTGGACCTTAGCCTGTCAATGGTGCAGAACTACTGGAGATTTTTTTTAATAAGAAAAATGACATGTGTAAAGTGGTCTTTCAGGAAAATTACTCTGACCGCAGCATGCAGGAGAGTATGGAGAAAGGTAGAGGCTGGAGATAAGGAAAGCAGTTAGGACTTTACTATAATAGCCTCAGATCCTATCCCTGAGGATCAGGAACAGAGCAGTGCCAGGAATGGAAAGGATGGAGGTAATAAACATTCCAAAGAAAGACTCCAGATGCCTGGGGAAAGGATTGGCTGGAGGAGGAAACGGGAAGGTTGAGGAGTCTGAGAGAACACCAAGGACAGACTCAGAAGAGGTAGCAGCTGTGCGCCCAAATTTAAGATGGCCATTCTTGCTCTAACTGTGAGTTACGCCCCTGGCTATAAAGAATCATTCAGTCAGGAATAAAATAATGCACATGCTCCGTGCCCAAGTAGGAGTAAAGGAGACAAAGAATTCTGATGGGGGACCTAGAAGGAGTGGCTGAAATGGTGGTATGATACTTTAAATAGTGAAAGTAATTTAATTCTAAATAAACAAAACTGTAGTTTGCATTGATGTTTCAATCAATGTTGTCTTTAATTACACATTTTTTAAAGAATCACTCTAGTAGCCAAGAACTGGAAACCAACGGGGTGCCCATTAATTGGAAAATAGACAAATAAATCATGTTGTATAAACTTTCATTAATTAAAAAAATGAAACTATGAGGGGGAAAAAAAAGAATTAGCCAGGACATTTTCCTGGCACCAATAATCAGTGATATAGACCACAAGTACCAAAATGCCCACAGGCAGCCCACAAGACTGTAGTAAAGCTAAACCAGATTAAACTGTATTTTATTTATTTAACATTTAACATTTATTTAACATAAATAACAAATATTTAACAAAATAAAAATACAATTAAAGAATACAACAAAACAATAAAACACAACACAAATAAAATTTTAAAAATACAATAAAACATTTTGTTGCTGTTCAGTAATGTGAGACTTTTCATGACTCTATTTGAGATTTTCTTGGCAAAGATACTAGAGCAATTTGCCATTTCCTTCTCCAACTCATTTTATAGATGAGAAAACAGAGTTAAGTGACTTGCCCAAGGTCGCACAGCCAGCGTCTGAGGCCAGATTTGAACTCAGGAAAATGAGTCTTCCTGCCTCCAGGCCCGGCACTTTATCCACTGTGCCACCTAACTGCCCTGGACCCTTAGTTACTCCATCTCTAAAAGGAGAGATTTGAATTAAATTCACTCTAAAGTCCTTGGTTTATGGGGTTGGGAAGGACCTTAGGGGCCAAGGCCAAGCTTCTCATTTCATAGATAAGGAAATTGAGGCACAGAGCAGTTAAATGACTTACCCAGGTCCCACAGCTAATAAGAAACCAACATATAAGAACACAGCAGAAGAGAAGGGAAAGGGAATAAGTATTTATAAAGTACCTGTTACGTGCCAGGCACTTCACTATGCCCTTTACAAATATCATCTCATTTGATCCTCTCAGCAACCTTGCCAGGCAGATCCTATTAATATCCCCATTTTATAATTGAGGAAACTGAGGCAAACAGAGCTTAAGTGACTTGGTCAGGGTCATCACAGTGAGTAAGTTTCTGAGGTCAAATTTGAACTCAGATCTCCTGACTCCAGGCACAGAGGTCTATCCATTGCTCTACCCAGTGGCCCACTGCGATCGTAGAATCATAGATTTAGAGTAGAAAGGACCCCAGAGACCATCCTCTTTGTTTTACGCATAGTGAGTACCATGTGGCATCACTGTCCCAGAGCCAGACTGGTTACATCTCCTTCATTTCCAAGGGTGCCCCTGAGGGGCTGATGTGTCATTCTCTAATGTTATCGGCTCCAGCCCCTAATCAGGGTACATTGAATTCCTTTCTTCTACCATGGGAGGAGACAGTAGACAAAGGTCATACCTCGGTTTTAAATTACTTTCCCAAGGGTTCGGGAATAGAGACAGGAAGAGCCAGAAACAAAGAAAGTCTCCTCTTCAGAGGCCAAGCAGGACTGAACCTGTGTCTAGTCCACACGAGCCCAGAGCTGAGACTCTTCACTAAGAGAGGGCGCCCCAACCCCTCTGCTCCACCAGATGGTTCTGGTTGCACGGGGTCTTCCTAAAGCAAAGCTCTGACCCTGTCACTCCTTCCCACTACATTCAATAACCTCCAGTGGTTCCCTATGACCTCCAGCATCAAATGTAAAGTCCTCTGTTTGGAAGTCAAAGCCTTTCATAACCTGGCCCCCTTCCTACCTTTGCAGTCTTATTATACCTTATTCTCCCACCACTATCACTCCCTTCCTAGCACCCACCCACACACACACACATACACACACACACCTACTGTGCTGTCCAATACACTGGTCTCCTTGCTCTTCCTTGAGCAAGACACTCCATCTCCCAACTCCAGGAATTTTTCACTGGTTGCCCCTTGAATGTCCTCCCTCCTCATCTCAGCCTGTTAGCCTCCCTGGCTTCCTTCAAGTCTCTTCTAAAAATCCCTTCTTCTGGGAATGACATACACACTCAGTTGGGTATGGAAATCTATCTTACCCTACAGGAAAACAGGGGAGAAGGGGATAAAAGAGTGGGGAGATGATAGAGGGGAGAAAAGATTGGGGGAAGGGGTAATCAGAAGCAAACACTTCTAAGGAGGGACAGGGTCAAAAGAGAAAATAGAATAAACGGGGTGGGGGTGGGGTAGAATGAAGGGAAATACAGTTAAGTTTTCCACAACATGACTACTATGGAAGTGTTTTGTGTGACTACACATGTACAACCTGTATCAAGATGCTTGCCTTCTCGATGAGGGTGAGTGAGGAGGGAGGGAGGGAGGAAATTTGAAACCTAAAGTTTTAAAAGCAAATGTTAAAAATTGCTTTCACATGCAAGTGGGAAATAAGAAATATAGGAAATGGGATGTAGAAATCTATCCTGCCCTACAGGAAAATAGAAGGGGAAGGGAATAAGAGAAGCGGCAGGGGGAGATAGAAGGGAGGGCAGATTAGGGGAAGGGGTATTCAGAATGCATGCTTTCTTGGGGTTGGGGGAGGGACGAGATGGGGAGAAAATTTGGAACTCAAAATCTTATGGAAGTGAATGTTGAAAACTAAAATAAATAATTAAAAATCCCTCCTTCTGTAAAAGATCTTTTCCACCCCCCTTAATGCTAATAACGTCCCCCTCCTGATTATCTCCAATTTATCTTATCTATAGCTTGTTTGCATTTATGTATACACACACACACACATACACACACACAAACTATATGTATACACATACACATATAGTTTGGTTGTCTACATGCTATCTCCCCCATTAGATGCAGAGCTCCTTGTGGACATAGGATGTCTTTTGTCTTTCTGTGTATCCTGGGCTGATTAGCAGAGTGCTTGACACACAGGAAGTGCTTCATGAATACTTGTTGGCTTACTTTTTTTTTTTTTTGGCCAGGCAATGGGGTTAAGTGACTTGCCCAGGGTCACACAGCTAGTGAGCGTTATGTGTCTGAGGCCGCATTTGAACTCAGATCCTCCTGAATCCAGGGCCATTGCTCTATCCACTGCACCACCTAGCTGCCCCTGCTTACTTCTAGAGCACCTGTTGTCTCCTGATTTAGAATTTAGCTCTTTGAGGGTAGGGGTTGTTCTATAGTATTATAGCTCTAAAAGCTAGAAGGCATCTCAAAGGATATCTCCAACTTCTTCATTTTACAGATGAGGTAACTGAGGCCCAGGGAGGTTAGGAGAGTTGACTGTGATCACATGCTTGTTGATTGATCTATAGGTTCAGTGTCCTGGGTGACTATGAAGTAATCTAGCTAACGACACATTGCATTCCAGCTGCTTAATGAGTAAAGCTCATTGAGGGCAGGGTCTATTTTGTGCTTTTGCATCAACCCCCCCCTCCCCACCCCACCCTACCCCCAGCACCCAGTTTAGTACCTGGCACAGAGCAGGCAGCCAATAAATGCTTACTGGATTGTTGCATTACAAATTGAAGTCCCAGCAAAAGTCCCAGGGAGGTAATGAGGAATAGTTTGTCTGGACTGAAGGAGTGGCCCCATTTAGGACTTCTCCAAGACTCCATTGATATCCTTCAACGGAGAGATTGGCACCCCATTTGTTTGGCCACAGGCCTGGTTGAACAAAATATATGTAATGGTGGGGAAAAAATTCACATGAAAGTTTCCCTGGAAAAGAGAGTCTGTCCGAGCATTTTGTATGCATCCTCAGGTCCAGTTCAGCAGCCAATTAAAAGGGTACCATGCAGTAAGCCAGTAGGAAACAGAGGATAACTGTGCATACCCTGAAGAGGGAAAGGAAAGGGCTCCTCTATCACACCTCCAGAAGAAGGCTCCCCAGGCTTCCACGTGGATTGGCAGCAGTCACCCTGTGCCTATTCTCAGGACTGCACCTAGACTTGCATCTAAGTGCCCACCTTTCACTGAAAATGTGAGGGAGCAAAAAGTCACATGACCTCAACCTCCCCTTACTCCTAGTATTAGGAGCTGGTACAAAGCACCAAGAAAAAAAGAGGGATGTAAAATCAGTTGAGCAATCATTGATTGATTGATAGAAAATGGCCACTAGAAAAAAAAAAGAAAGAAAAAAAGAAAAAAAGAAAAAAAAATAAAATGGCCACTAGAGAAATTCAATGAGAAATGATCTGGGAATGAAAAAGCTGGAGCAAAATCATTTCCTTCCTCTCTCCCTTTATTTCCATCTCCCCCCATTCTTTCATGGGCTGGCTAAAAAATAGGAGAAAGCCCACGTAGCAGGGAAAGGAAAGGCTGTTAGAAATCAATGAGAAGTTCCATCTCAAAGAAGGGTGGAGACATTTTACCCAATCAGGCCCCTTCTCTCCTTCTTTCTTGGTCCTTCCTTCCCTGAAGATATCATAAAACAAGCATAGATTTTGGAGTGAGGAGTGTTGAATTTTGGAAAGTTAGAAGTGCCCCAGAATAGAAACTGGGGACAGGAATGATGGTGATATATAAAGATATAAACATATAGATATAGTTGTATGTATGATTATATGTGTATATACTATATAGGTGTGCATGTATCCATATATACATGTACACATATGTGTGTGTATGTGGATATGTGGGTAGATAGATAGATGGATGGATGGATGGATGTGTCTATATGTGTGTGTGTTACATATATATTTACATATACATATGTGTGTGTGAAGGAAAGGCCTTTCTTTCCTGGAATTAGATGCCTGGGGTCCCTAGCAGTACTTCTTAGGAACTGAACTCTTTCTGGGTTTCTTTGAAAGATGCTATGACCTTGCTATTACTGGGATGGAGGGAGTGCAGGTCAGCCCTTTGGGACAGAAGATTTCTGTAACATTTCTCCATTTCCATCTGAGTCTTGGAAAGTTATATCCCTTATCATTCTCCTTTTGGTATACTTCTTTCTGAGGAACGCTTTATTAGGATTTGGGGTGGTGCTAAAAATCTCCCATGCAAACAAGTTTTCTGGTACATCAGCACATTTGTTTTTGAGCTAGCAATCCCCCAAATTAATCAATAAGTATCTTAATCCTTTGTGCGCACAATATATTCCTCCTTTCAAAGGAAAATCCATATGATTTATTGGGTGCAATCTGCCAATACACACTATTGCCAAGGTCAAAGATATCTTGAGTTCACAAGATTTATGAACTGCTAGAGAATTCATCAGAGGCATCTCTGCAATAACCCTTTCCTTCTCCACCAAAGCCTACTCACCTACTCGTGTCAAAAACCTTTATTGCATAAAAATGGGAACCAGACTGGGGCAAGGCCATCTCTAAGGGTTCAGAGTCCTAACAAGTCCTTCCACCCTCAACTGTGTTAGTTCTTTAAGAATCCACACATGACTTCATCAGTATTCCTCCCACCACAGTGGTTTGCAAGACCTTTCTTCCATGTCTCTCTAGTCCGTCCTCCATGTGGGCCTCCAGTGATAAGGCTGCTTGTACTTAACTAAGTCTATCTACGAAACCTTGTTCAGTGTTTGGCAGACTCAGCCAGGGCTTTTACTTTGCTGGCATTGCCCTGGGCGAAATCTGACTAAATATATGAATGAAAGCTGGCTGAAATGAATAGGTTGAGTCAATCTGTTGTGGGACAGGCCTGGTGCTAATTCAGGGGCAAGTTAAGACTGAAATAATGATAGCTCCCACCTATATATAGCACTTTAAGTTTTATAAAGCACTTGAAATATATTATCTCCTTTGATCCTCACAGCAACCCCAAGAGGCAGGTGCTGGTTTTATTCCCATTTTATAAATGAAGTAATGAAAGTCCAAAAAGTTTGAAGGATTTACCCAGTGCCATAGTCACAAGGTTGGTACGTGTTTGAAGCAGGATTTGAACTCGACTCTTCCTGAGTGCAAGTTTAGCACACTGTCAAGTCCCTCTGGTGAAACAGTTCCCACCCACAAGCATTTTACAGTCTATGAGATCGAGAAAGAAAAAAATTTACATGACAATTTTGTTGTATATTTGAAAGGAATAGCAAGTTGTGCATAGTAGATTTGCAGTTTCATGTACAATTGTCTTTTTTATTGGATTATGTTATTAAAATGCTTGCTATGATCTATAAATTAAAAATAAAATAGAAATAAAAACAAGGCTTCAGTCTCAGGTCTCAGGCTAAAGAGGAGACTTCCCTCTAGTTCCTTGGCTGCTAACATCAGAGGCCAGTGGGAAACAGAGGGAATCTTTCAATTCATTGTTCTGAACCCACACCCTGTTGCTCCATTCCCTCACACTGGCCCCTAGTGCTCAGGGGTTCTCAGGAAGCCAATGGCTCTAACCAGTACCCACATTCCTAACATCACCTCCCCTCCTGCCTTCTCCCGTTAGAGCCTGACGTCCTTTCTCTCGCCTTTCCATGGCTTTATTCTCTACTTCAGGACAATGAGTAGTGACAAGAAAACTTTAGGATTTTAGAACTGGAAGGGACCTTATGAAAGAATTCTGGCTCTGAAGTTAGATGACCTGAGTTCAAATCACGCCCCTGATCCTACCTGTGTGACTTTGGACAAGTCACTTAATCTCCCTTGTATCCATTTCTGCATCTGTAAAAGAAGAAGGTTGAATTAGATGGCCTCTGAGATTCCTTCCCCCTCTAAATCTATGGGGAACTGGCCAAGGAGGGACCAGTCCTGAGAGCACATGGATAACTGGTGAACCTCTTTCCAGGAATACATACAGAGTTGTTGTTCAGTCTCATTTCACTTGTGTCCCACTCTTTGTGACTCCATTTGGGATTTTCTTGGCTAGGATACTGGAATGGTTTGCCATATTTTTCTCCAGCTCATTTTACAGATGAGGAAACTAAGGCAAACAGAGCAAAGTGACTTGCCCAGGGTCATACAGCTAGTAAGTATCTGAGGCCAGGTTTGAACTCAGAAAGATAAGTCTTCCTGACTCTAGGTTCTTGGCACTCTATCCACTGTACCCCCTAAGTATCCCACATACAGAGTACCATGTTCTATATTTGTAGTATGCATATGTATTATGTGACTTTTCCCCCACCTACTTACTTATGCAGTGAAAGGGGCCTTTTAATTGATTATTAAGCCAGAATCAAGCATGCATACAAAAGGCTCCAGGGACTCACCCCCTTACTTTTTTTTCCCCTCGTGATGACAAAGGCAAGGTTTGCTGTAAGCCTCAAGGTGGGACCACTACACAAAGCCAACAGATCCAGAAATGATTGTTTGAAAATGTGCCCTGTATGTTGGAGCAGTTATAAAGGCAACTACACAAATGCACTGTTGATAGTGCTATGGATTAATCCAAACTCCTCTGATATACAACTTAGAGGCAGCCCCAGGTTCTCACTCTTCCTTCCTAACCCTACATGTGGCCGTGACAATAATGCTACTGTGACAATAAAGTGGCTGTTGTTCTGTCTGTTTGTGTCTATTCTTTCCTCCTTGTAGGTGCCAGGGGATAAAGAATTAATGGACTTTGTGAACTTTCGATGGTTGGCAGCCAAGTCTAGTGAGGAATACAATCTTGAAGAACCACCTATGGGAGCCAGTCCAACAGTGGATTGATCTGGTAACTAAGATGCCAAGTCCTATGGCAAGAGGACTCATCCTGCTGCCCTGATGCATTCCAAAGTGAATCTGCTGAGCCAAAAACTTTGTAGCTACCTCTTTAAGTTTGAACCCACTCTCCCCAGGGAATGAGGTAGTATAAGAGAGAGGGAGTCCCAACGAGGCGGTGTTTTGTACTTCACATCTTGATACATCTTTTAAGTACATAATTCCTTTGTAAAAGTTAATTGTCATTAACTGATTAAAGTGATAGTGGGACCCTAACCAATGTTATCAATGATATTGAAGAGATAGCAAGGGAGAACTGGTTCTGGCAAATTGTATTGGGGGAATACAGGCGAGAATGGGGGCTCAAGCCAATAGCACTAGAAGAACCCCACTCCCTTCAGGAGAATTCTTAGGACCCTGAGGGAGAGTGGTGGCCACCTGAGCTCTGGCGAACCAGAGCTGCTGATGAGTGTGTAATTCAGAAGATTAAACTCAGAGCCTAAGTTACACAGAAGAGAAAATTGAGGCTCGGGCAAGCACAGCTTTTTGCCCAAGACAACACAACTAATCCAACTCTCCCTGTTCATCTCCTAAATATTCTCACCCTCCTAGCACATTTCATTCCACCAAGTGGTCAGTAGTACTGATCAGAGGAAGGGAAAGTAGTGATATAATGAAAAGCTCTTATTTCTCCCTAAGTCTTTGCCCTGATAACTCACTACAGCTGGATAGCTGTACTTGTACTCTCTGATTCTTTGGCATAATAAGGCCTTTTAGGAAAAGGCTCATGCCTGTGGTTTTGGCTGCATAGCATCAACACAAACAGATAGCAAATATGAAAACCAGTCAAACTGATATTTTTTCTCTTTTGACCTACACAATGCCGGTTTTCAATTGGCTTAGGTCCTCTCACACCATGACCATCCTTTTCCCCCCAACCCCTTCCATTTTACTTAATAATTGCTTTGTCACAATAAATATTCATTTTTCTTTTAAAAAAAAACTATAATTTGTTGTGTGAACCATCTAAGAAACTAGGATGACCAAGCTTCCTATTCTTCATTCCTCATCAACTACATAAAGCCATCGAACCCAGAGATGATTGTTGGGAAATGCTCCCTGTATGTTGGAGGTGCTATGAGAAAACAACCACACTTGTGCACTGTTGGTAGAGCTATGAATTGGTCGAACCACTCTGGAAAACAATTTGGAACTTTGCTAGAAAATTCACTAATCCTACAGAGAAAAGAGAAAGACCAGATAATTATTGGGGTCATGAACCAAAGAATGAGGCTCTTGAGTAAACCGACAGAGAAGTTGGATAATTAAGAAAGTGAAAAAAATTCTTTTTGGAAAAGAACACAAATAATAAAATTTTAAAATTAAGGAATAGGACTAGCTGAAGGAAAGGAGAGGAAGAGGTAATATCAAGTGAGAAGAGGGAATCCAGGGTGATGAGAGTAGAGCCAGTGGGAACAAGGCCACCTGAAAAAAAAAAGATTACAGTAACTGAGGGAACATAATACTGTGTTTGCAGTAGAAGTGGGAACTTGAAATTGTGAAGATTTTGCAAACATAACACTAATGCGTCTAGGATAAGAAAGGAAGTGGTCAAATGGGAGGACATTTTTTGGATCTAATTTCTCTCATAAGGGTTTGGTGTTTACGTCTATATGTATACATGTATGTAAATGTTTATGCACACATACACATAAGATAACCATTCCCCAATAGTTAAATGTCAAAGGATACGAACAAATAAACGTTCTCAAAAGAATTACAAAGCATTCACAACCACATAAAAAAGTTGCAAATTATTAATAATAAAGAAATACAAATCAAAATTCCCCTAAGTTTCTTCTTACATCCTGCAAATTAGCAAAAATGACCCAAAAATGGCAATAGTCAATGTTGGAGGGGTTATGGAAAGATAGGTATACTAATACATTATTGATATAGCTGTGAAATGGTACAACCATTTTGAAAAGCAATTTGAAATTTTGTAAATAAAATATCCATACCCTTTAAACCTGAAATTCCATTACTGAACTTATACCCCAAAGAAGGGGGGAAAATGTCCTTATATGTTTCAAAATACTTATGGCTGCACTATTTATGATAGCTAAGAATTGGAAATAAAGTAGATGCCCATCAATTGGAGAATGGCTAAACAAATTGTGGCACACGAATGTAATGGAATATTACTGTGCTGTAACAAATGATGTGTATGATGAATCCAAAGAAGCATGGAAAGATCTCTATGAACTGATAAAGAGGGACATAAGCAGAGTCAAGGAAAAAATAGACACAGTAACTACAACACTGGAAATGGAAAGAAAAATGACACACCAAAACATCAAAAGTAAATGTAACAAAATTAAAAAGAACAAGTGGGATTTGAATGAAGAGAGATGAGAAGACACTCCCAACCCACCCCTTGATGGAAGTGGGAGGTCCACAGATGTTATACATTACACATATTTTCAGACTTTCTCAATGTATCAATCAATTGCACTGACTTTTTTCTTCTTCCTCTCCCAAAAAAAAATACTATCTATCATATGGGATGGTGCTCTAGAAGGGGCAAGGGGAAGGATATATGAGATACTATGGTGACATAAGGGATAGAAAATAATAAAAACTTGCATTTTTAAGTCATTAAACCATTTGATCTCTAGATCCCAGTCCTGGGCATATTCCCTAAGATGGTCAGTGACAGAAAGAAAAGTCCCATGTGTTTACCAAAATACTCTTAGCTGTATTTTTTATAGTAGCAAAAAAACTGGAAACAGGTAGATGATTGCTAGCCATCAATCTGAGATAACTGATTATTGTAAATTACAACCCTTTTGACTGAGCCCAAACTTCACGTAATAAATCCTCTTAATAAAAAGATTTGTTCTGTAAAACTCTGACTCAGTCAAGGACCTAGAAGGCTACATGTGACCTGGAGGCTGCAGGTTCCTCACCCCTGTTAAGTATGAATGTAATGAGATATTATTACACCAAAAGAAACAAAAAATATGAAGAATTCAAGGAACACGGGAAGATTTATGTGAACTGATGCAGAGTCAAAAAAGAACTATAGAACGTAATTGCTACAACAAGGCCTTTGAAAGCAACACGAAAATATTTCTGAATTTAGATTAATTGCAATGCTCAATCTTAGCCCTAGAGAAATATATACTTCCCTTCTCTTAGTAGAGAGATTTGGGACTATGTGTATAGAACACTGCATATACTATCAAATATAGTCTCTTTATCATTTAGATTTTGCCTAAATTTTTCTTTCTTACAAGGGAAGAATCAACCAGTAGGGAGGGGGAGCATATTGGGAAATTCTTATAATATTTAAAACATCATAAGCAAATTTTAAAGGGCCTAGCATCTTACAGAGATGATCTTGCTACTTATAATGATTGTTTTGGTCTGTCCACCCCAGATTCTTGACCTGCTGTCTGCTCTGTATTTAGTAATATAATGGGAAGACTGATTAGTAAGGTCCTTTTCCTGCCGTAAGTGACTGAGGGGCCATGAGTGCCTATGTGGTGACGAAGAATCATCTTATTTGCTGAGGAGCCAGAAGGATTGATGATTCAGTAGAAGCTGAATAGAAAACTGAATGTGCATACAAAAGGTTTGAGTGGAAAATTTCTCCCTCTCCTCCATGGATGCTTTAAAGTGAGGAGGAAGAAAATAAGCATTTATTAGGTACCTACTATGTGCTAGGCACTTTATAAATATTATCACATTTGATCCTCAAAACAACCCTGAGGGGTAAGTGCTGTTATTATCCCCATTTTACATTTGTGGAAACTGAGGCAGACAAAGGTGAAATGACTTGTGCAGAGTTGCAGAATCAGTAAGTACCCAAGGTTGGATTTGAACTTTGCCTGACTCCAGGCCCAGCATTCTATCCACTAGGCCAACTAGCTGTCGGGAAGAGAGCTACTTGCCACAAGTTGCCAGTGGGGGAAGCCAGATCACCACCTGTGACTCACCTGTGTATCCTGAGAAGGAAAGACTCAGGTGATTGGTGGGACAGAGAGATCCATCAAAGCTGCCTGAGATCCCACACAGGAGTCTCCAGACAAAGAACTGAGCCTGAGGAGGAGCCAGCATTCCCACACAGGGACCTTCTTAATCCAGCAGCCCAGCAGGGGATTAGCCATCAGCCCAAAGAAGTAAGGCCACTTATGCAAGGGAGATCCTCACACCAAAGTCAACTTAGGAAGGACTCCACGGAGTGAGGAAAGGGTTCCCAAGGCCAAGAGCTTCAGGGTACCCTTCAGCCCCACATGTTTACTCCATATGGTTTTTATTACCGTTGCATTTCAAGTTTGGGTCCACTCCCCAGGGACTGAGGAGGAAGCAGGTGTTGATTTCTAGTTCCTGGGTAGGTCTTCATTTTGTTTTGTTTTGTTTTGTTTTTTTAAACAAGAGTCTAGTTATAGACAGTAACGCCTACTTCCTAGTTCCCTAGTAACTGTTAGGATTTCTGTTAATTGTTCCGTAGATGACATTATATCCATGACTAATTCCATTTGTCCTCCTCATTTATCCAGTCCCCATTTATGGGAAGCACCTGGGACAGAGAATCTGGCCTCAGAAAACTTGTGAAACCTGTTTGGCTTAACCTGATTGTAATTCTCTCATACAGCAACCACAAACAACTCATGGCAATGTATGTTTGAAGGTTTGCAAAGCACTTCACATACATGATCTCAGTATATACATGTGTGTAGTAATTAATGGTTCAATGTCATCACGGCAGGAGCTCTCTAGTGGAGCAAACCAGGGATCTGTGGATGGCCTTGTGCCATTTAACATTTTGACCAATGACCTTGACAAAGGCATAGATGTGTGGATGGCCATGTTAGAAATTTGCTGGTGACATAAAACACTGCACTACAGAACCTAGATCCAAAAAAGATCTTAACAGACTTTGCCAGTGTTTCTCCAACTTTGTGGCTTCAGAAGCCCTCTACACTTTTAAAAATAATTGGGGATCACAAAGAGCTTCTCTTTATCTGTTACATCTATTGATATTTACCATATTAGAAATTAAAACTGCTGACTATTTTAAAATATTTATTTATTAAATTTACTTTAAAATTACAACAATAAACTCATTACATGTTAACATATTTTGTTAAAATAACTATATTTTAAGACAAAAAAAGTTAGTGAGAAGAGCAGCATTGTTTTACATATTTTTGCAAATCTCTTTAACATCTGGTTTAATAGATGACAGCTGGATTCCCCTATCTGCTTCTGCATGCAATCTGCTGCAGTATGTTTTTCTGGTTGAAGTCTATGGAGAAAAGCCAACCTCACATGCACATATGTAGTTGGAAAAGGGAAGTGTGTCTTAGTAGGCAAATGATGTCTTACAATATTATGAAAATAGTTCTGACCTAATGGACCCCTGAAGGGTCTCAGGGAGCCACAGGGGTTCATAAAGCACACTTTGTGAACCACTGGGCTAAAATATCAGGCTAAATATGATAAGACAGAATTCTACAGAGAAAAATATAGATTCTTACATCTGGATTTTCCCATGCCTGGACTGCTCTCTCTCCTCAGCTTTACCTACTGACTTCCCTGGCTTCCTTTAAGTTCCAACTAAAATCCTGTCTTTTACAGGAAGCCTTTTCCCAATCCTCTTAATTCTAGTGCCTCCCCTCTGTAAATTTCCTATTTACTCTGTATACAGCTTGCTTTGTATATATTTGTATGCTTGCTATCTCTCCCCTTACTAGGAGACTGTCACTTGTCTTTCTTTGTATCCCCAGCACTTGGCACTATGCCACATGGTAGGTGCTGTATTAATTCTTGCTCCTTGCTTTTCCCCTTCCCCAACCCCATCTCTGCTCTGGTCAGACAGACCACATCTGGAGTATTGTGTTCAGTTTGAAGCACCTCAGTTTAGGAAGGAAATTGATTCAACTGGAAAGCACCCAGAGGGCAACCAGACAGGTGAAGGGGCTTAAGTCCATGCCCAATGAGGATCAGTGGAAGAAATTAGGGATGTTTCCCCTGGAGAGGAGAAGACTCAGGGAAGACATGATAGCTGTCTTCAAATATCTGAAAGGTTTTGGTATGGAAGAAAGATTTTCCTGTTCCTTTTGGCCTCAGAGAGCAGAGCTAGAAGTAGAGGGTAGAAACTTCAAAGAGATGAATTTAGGTTTGTTGTCAGCAAGACCTTAATAACAATTAGACCTATCTCAAAGTGGAAGGAAGACCTGCTTGGAAGGTGATGACTTCCCCCACTTCTGAGGACTTTAAACACTCAACTTCACAAGTACAAGATGGGAGAGATATGATAACACAGCAGTTTTCTGAAGGAAATGGAGTGGGAGAGGGTAGTGTACATTAGTAGACTGGAAGTTCTTTATGAGCCCTAAGCAATAATGGATAACCAAGTGAATAACCACTCTTCAGTTACCTTGTAGTAGATATTTGGTTGGTGGGGTGGGGATGCAGAGAAGGAAGAGGAGGAATGCATTGGACTGGATGGACACCAAAACACCTTCCTGCTCTATAATTCTATGATTCTGTGATATGTGTTTGGGGAAACGGAAAGAGAGATGATTGTGAGTTTTAGGGAAAGAAATAAAATGGAAATTGACCGATCTGATCATTAAAATAAGCAACATAATCAACAATGCCATGTTTTTGTTTAATTCTAGATCATTCTGGGTCTATTTGGTGGGCCTAATGAATTAATTGAATGAGTGAGTGGATGAATGAAAAAGAACTTACTATATATGTCAAGTACTGTGCTAAGCAGTGGAAAAACAAAAACTAAAGCAGGTAGTCTCTGTCTTCAAGGAGGTTATATTCTAATAGAAAGAGCAAAAGAGGAGGGAGGGGGAGAGAGAGAGAGAGAGAGAGAAAGAGAGAGAGAGATGCATGTACATATACATACATACATACGTACATACACACATATGGGAGTGGTCATCAGAGAGGGGTATTTGGATTTGGAAAACTACAGAGATAGTAAGGGGAACAGATTGACACACCCCTTCCAGTAGCAAAGATAATGTTGATTTGATTATTTGAAACTGTTAGATAGGTGAAATCTTTCGAAATATAGCCTGTTATGTTTTGCATGTCTTCATATATATAATGGGTATCATATTGCTTGTCTCCTCAGTGAGTGGAGGAAGGCGGGAGGGAGGAAGAGAATTTGGAACTGAAAATAAAAATAATAATAAAAATTAAAAATAAGTGTAGCCTATGAGTCCCCCTGAAAAGCTAACCCAAGTTCAAGGCATGTTTGGCATCAGTTTCTACTCAAAACATAGCCCTCAAGGTCTCAATGATTTTTTAATGAAATAAACCAGAAGACATATTAGTTCAAAGCAAAATGAATGTATTAAAATATAATGAGATAAATAATAAGGAAAATACACACACACAAACACACATCCCTAGCTACATAAGGATATACAAAGGTTACTGAACCACGGGTCAGAGAGGGAACATATGTACAATAGGCAATATATAGGGAACATGTGTAACCAGGTCAATCTACAATTCCAGCTAGGACTGCACCCTAGCCAGAACCCCTCTCCACCTTTGATGTTACATTTACTGTTCTCCAACTCTCCAGAACTCTCCAACTCATCCCAGCCATGGCCTGAATGAGCACATCTGCTGGGGACTGCTGTGCTGTGCTTCTGAGATGCACTGCTGGGTTATTCTTTCAAGTACACTTTTATTTTCTGGTCTTATACAGCTGGGCTCTCTCTGCAGGTTTTCTGCTTTTCTCTGCTGCCATCTGCTGGGTTTCACATGCTATATGTCTTTTTTCCCCTATAGGAGGAGGGGTCTTTAAGCTCTTTTAGCTCATAGCCCCAGGAACTATCCCAGCTTTTTTTTATGATTCAGACCTAGGCTGTAGCCAGGCAGAAAAGCCTGTAGGCATTGTCTGTCTTTTGAGAATTTTTTCCCCTGAATCCTGAATCCTGCCCTGAACCCTGTCTGCTATTTGATTTGGACTGGGTAAATTCTTTTCAAGTTCTTTCTACTGCCATCATGCCATTAGAGGGCCATATAAATCACCTCAGGAGTACAGCTGAGAGGAGTTGGCAACTTCTCACCCAATAACAAAGGTTTTTTTCCCTCCCTATAAAAATATTGCACAATTTTCCAAATGCAATCCAGCCCGCTGTCTTCCTCATGCTCAATTCCAAACCTACCTCATTGTCCATCTGCAATGACTGTCCTAAACATACATACCATCCTTATCCTTGGAGGTCTTCTAGCATGGGCTGGATGACCACTTCCTGTTTATCTTGTAGTGAGGATTCTTTTCCCACTATCCTTTAAGGTTACACTTTGTTCTATCAAATCCATAGAGACAGCAGTATATAATAACTCTAGAGACATCAGCATGGAGCACTACATGTCCCAAGTTCCTTCTCCTTTTCAGAAAATTCTTACGTAGGACTATCATGCTATAGACCCCAAAATCTGAACCCACACGACAGATCATAGGATTAGATATTTTGAGCTGGAAGAAACCTTAAAAAGTCCAGTCCCACTCATTGTATGAGTAAGGGTCTATAGAAGTTAAGTGAGAGACAGACAGACAGACACACAGAGAGAGAGACAGAAGAAGACAGGGTCGAGGGAGAAGGGTGAGTGCTCACATCCACTCCATAAGACAGAAAGGACATAAAAACCTTGTTTAAGTCGGGGAGGGAATAGAGGTGATCTCTCCTCAACTTTAGATTATGGTCCCAAATGACATTAGGCATGGCCCATTTGGTACAGGATCAGGAATCTTCGGACCTAAAATGACTGCACAGCTGATGTGGCTGTATCTTGATCTTGTGTATCCTTTCAACAAACCTTGACTAAAATGGTGGGTCCCTTGCACAGTTGATTCCTATACCCCTGGAATAGGTACCCACTGGTAACTGGGGTTATTAGTCAGTTCTAAGAATGTAAAAGTATATTTTGCTATAGAAAATTGTTTGGAAAAGACTTCTTGTCCCTTTCTCATATTTTCAGCAAGGATACTTTGATATATCTCATAAAGATGTTAAGAATATATGCCCAAAGGGCTATAAAAATGTGCGTGCCCTTTGACCCAGCAATACCACTTCTAGGGCTGTATCCCAAAGAGATCATAAAAATGGGAAAAGGACTCACATGTACAAAAATATTTATAGCAGTTCTTTCTGTGGTGGCAAAGAATTGGAAATTGAGGGGATGCACATCAATTGGGGAATGGCTGAACAAGTTGTGGTATATTAATGTAATGGAATACTATTGTACTATAAGAAATGATGAGCAAGCAGACTTCAGAAAAACCTGGAAAGACTTGTGTGGACTGATGCTGAGTGAAGTGAGCAGAACCAGGAGAATGTTGTGCACAGTAACAGCCATGTTGTGTGATAACTAACTTTGATAGACTTAGTTCTTTTCAGCAATGCAAGGATCTAAGACATCTCCAAAAGTCTCATGATGGAAAATGCTATCTACATCCAGAGAAAGAACTATGGAGACTGAAGGCAGATCAAAGCATACTATTTGCTCCTTTTTTTCTTCTGTTTTATTTTATTTCTTCTTTCTTGTGGTTCCTCTTATTGGTTCTAATTCTTCTTTAAAATATGACTAATGTGAAAATATGTTTAATAGGAATATATATATATATATATAAAGCCTATATCAGATTGCACGTCATCTTGGGGATGGAAGTGGGGAGGGAAGGAGATAAAATTTAAAACTCAAAAGCTTATGGAAGTGAATGTTGAAAACTAAAAATAAATTAATTGATTTTTTTTAAAAAAAGATGTTAAGAATATGAGTCAGTAGTGATTGGTGTCCTGTTGACAGCCTATTGGAGGTAATGATGTCATTCATGATTTCCCCCCTTATTTTTATGTGTTCCCTTCCCTGAAATATCTTTTAAAATGATACCCATCAGATTGTAAGCCCTGTGAGAGTAGGATTTTGCTTCTTCTGGTATCCCCAGCACTTAGCATAGTGTGTGGCACCTAGCAGGTGCTTTAAAATGTTGATTGATTGATTGATCTTTTGATATTTTCAAGATTTCCTGTAACACAGATTTCCTTCATCACTTGGTTTCGTACCATTTCTCTTCCCTCCTGCTTCCTCATATTGATACATTAGGTACCAAATCCAAATGTGGTTATTCTACTACCATTTACTATGAAAAGAAAACATGGAAATAATCATCATCATGATGCTGATAGATTGGTTCCATTACTAATAGTCTTTTTGTTGTCCTTCCAGTTCCACCTTCTCTTGGTAGGATATTCTTTAGCTGAGTCTCACACCAAACTTTCTATATACTTGGTTTAGCCTCCACACTTTTTGAAGTCTTACAAATCTTCTTCTCTTCTCCTCCATGTTGTTTTACTCATAAGTTTGGATTCTAAACCAAGGTTTCCTCTACCTATTTACTATAGTGAGTACTCTAGCCTCCATCTCCCAGAACTAGGCTGGCTACATCTCCACCTCAGGGTTCTAAGAGTATCCCAGAGAGATTGGAGAGATCTTCTTCTAATGCCCTTGGCTCAAGCTCCCATTTTGTGTGATTCCCCTCACTGGTAGTCACCAGTACCTAGAACTCTAGTTCCATTTAAGTTAATATAAATTAACTTTTAAAAAGGGATGTTATTTACCTTGAAGATATAGAAAGAATATAAGTACAAATATTTCCCCCAATACCTTGGGAGCAAATTCTCCCCTCTACTATCTCAGTCCCTAGGAAGAGTGGGTGCAGGTTTAAGGCAATTTCTCCATAGTGTTGCTCCCACCAACCTCCTATCCAAATGCAACATGGCGGCCAGATGAGCCCTTGTCTCAACTACCACTAGGCTGGTACTAAAAAATCACTCCTCAGTCCTCAGGGACCTTGAAGCTTTGCTGACTGCAAAACCCAGCATGGACCACACTTCCTGGTGGCCTACCCTCCTGACCTTTGGAAACTCTGGAGGTAATAGCCTCCAATCTCCTTCACCTAAAATAAAAGAATAAATGCCCACACAAAGAACACAAGGTCTGTATTCATGGGTCACATGTTGGCCTTGGGCGGGGAGGTCCCAGGGCCTTTCCTCATACAGCACTGTCTCACTTCTTCTTACTAGAAAACAGTAGGAACAAGTCAGCCAAAAAGAAGGATGACATTTTGTTCTGTTCTGTTAGGTACCCTTTGAATGCACTCTGGTTCTAGTTATGCAGACAGTCTATCAAAGAAGTTCTTCTTTGCCATGTGTCCAATGGAAGGGAACCAGTTATAGAATGCTTAGGCTTGCTCCAAAGTCCATGTGGGAATTGCCCAAGAGGCCCTTTGCCCATGCTCATAAGGACTGGGCTCATTGGCCGGTCCCCCATTATGATGCCATGTAATAAATTTGACAACAGGGATTGCTGGCTAAGGCCTCAGTGGTTCAACTATACACAAACAGTTTTAAATTGCATTATAATTTACATTTATATAAAACTTTTAATTTTTCAAAGTACTTTCACATAGATTCCCTCACTTTATTCCGCAAGTGTGATACAATAGGGAGAGTGCTAGGTTAGGAGCCAAACAGTGCAGATTCAGATCCTAACTGGAGGTCACCCAATGAATAGAGCACCAGTCCTGGAGTGAAAAAAAAATGAGTTCAAATCTGCCTTCAGACACTTACAAGCTGTGTAATCCCGGGCAAGTCACTTAATCTCTGCCTCAGTTTCCTCACTTGTAAAATAAGGAGGTTGGACTGCATGGCCCCTATGATCCTTTCTGCCTCCCATATCTATAATCCTCTGACTTTATGAAGTCTGTAAAGTAGGCAGAGTTGGTGTATCACTAGTCCCCTATCATAGAGGAGGAGACCAAAATAACTTTCCTGCTGTTAAAGAGGCAGAGTTGAGAACCCAGGCGCCCTGCCTCCCACTGCTGCTGCTTTCTACTAGGCTGCAATGAACACTGAAATTCACCCCCACATCGAGCAAGCCTAGCAGGAATGGACTATTTCCTCACATTAGCTTCTCACTGCTTTCCAACAATGGCTTAAGAAACTGTAGGGATGTGAGAGAGTACATATCTAAAAAGAGCCTGCTCACTAAGCCTGTTTCAATCTTTCATTTCTCCCCCACTGACACTCCCAACAGAATTTAAGGCAGTGCACTCATATACACACACATCCAAATACATGGACATTTCACTGTATACAATCGATGTGTTCCTGAAGAGAAGTTTATAGGTTGAATTTTGACCACTCTAATCGTGTTTTAAAATGCCCTGGTGAAATCTGGCTACCTAAAGAAGGCTTATGGCATTTTTATTTTTTATTTTTTTTTTTGTAAAATAAAATTTTTTGTTTTATTTATTTATTTTTAGTTTTCAACATTCACTTTTACTAGATTTTTGGTTCTAAATTTCCCTCCTCCCTCCTCTACCCCCTCTCCAAGACGGCGTGCAATTTGATATAAGCTATACATGTATGATCATATTAAACATAATTCCACATTAGTCATGTTGCGAAAGAAGAATCAGAACAAAAGGGAAAAACCACAAGAAAGAAAAAACAAGAGAGAGAAAATAGTATGCTTTGATCTGCATTCAGACTCCATAGTTCTTTCTCTGGAAGTGGATAGCAGAAAATTGTTTTTTGTAAATTATTGCCCCCAATTTACAGGCAGTATGGTCCACTGGAAAGCACCCTGGATTATGGTTTGGTAAGACTTACATTTAAATACCAGCTCTTCTACTTTCTACATATGTGTGATCTTGGACAATTCACTTAATTTCTCTACCCTCAGTTTCCACATCCACAAAGTGGGGATAGAGGTGGATAGGGTTCAGATTTGTACAGGGTGTGTTGGGTTTGTTTAATACAAGGCACACTTATGCCACCAAGAACTAGGCTGATATGAGATCTCTTTCATCCTGCTGTCACAAGAACACAGGTTTAAAGCTGGAAAGGAAGGACCTTAAAAGCCATGTAGTCTAACAGATGAAGAAACTGAGGTCCAGAGAGGTTGTACCCAAGGTCACACAGTTTACAGTAAGTGACCAAGGAAGGCTTTGAACTCTGGTCCTCAGATTCCCACTGTAGCACACATTCAAGGAGTCACAGATAGGAGGCTGGCTAGAGAAATCCCTGGAACTGATCAACGTCCCCCCTTTTCTGATGACCTTTTCCCTAGCTTTGCCAGGGCCAAATCACAGGGCGAGTCCCTCACAATTTCAAGGGAAATACCCACCCAGCACAGATCCAAAGCATGTGAATGAATGCTTTAGATAATAGGAGCCCAGCATAGTGTTGCTTCTTTGGAAACACACTTTACATCCCTGAGTACTCAAGGGGGTAACCTTAATGAGCACAAAATATCCATTTCTAATAAGAACATGCTGTCATAATCACCCTCCATGTGATAAATATCCTAGAGATTTTCTCTTTGTTAGGTTAATACTTTTGCACAAGATAATTGAACCAATTCTCTAAAAAATAATCACATTTTCAGGCCCCTGATACAGTGGAATGGTAGCTTGGTTTGGCTTGGTGTGGGTTTGTTGTTTTTTTGGGTTTTTTTGGTTTTTTTTTTTAATGTTTTGAATCTTGCCTTAAACAAACCTCATCCAAATAAAGGCTCCTTTTTTGGGTTTGTTGTTCATTACAATCAGACTCCCAGTTGGCTAACTTCTCATCAAACTGAACGTCTCCCGATTTTATTTGAGAAAAATTTATCATCCACAAGCAAAGACAGAAAATGTGTGAATGTCTAAAGCTTATGTAAATTAAGAGGCCATGCACACTGGTCCTAAAAATAGTAGATAATTATAGGCATTTCTTCCCTATACAATCATTATGGGCCTCCTGTCATCTTTTCTGTTCTCTATAAGGTCACAGTAGTATTATACAAAATTTACAGTATATTACAAGTTAAAAACACAGTAATTAGCAACCATGCATCTCCAGCCCCAGTGATGAATGCTCACAGGACAAGTGAAAAAAAAAAGAACATTATTTGTTTTATGTGGACAGAACACACTTAAATTTAATCATCAACTCCTGTTAGCCAATAGGCAATATTCTCTCACTATTAGAATGTGATTTGCCAGTTTCCTACTGCCCCCCTGGGCTGAATTCATCCTTAACAAAGAGACAGAAAGCCACATCTCTCACTATCTTCTTGGCCAGGTGCACTTTTTTCTTTTGCATTTAATAATTCCGTGGAACGTGTTGAAATAGAGCAAAGAGGCACAGAGAAAAATGCCAAACATGGTGTGGACAATTACAAGCAGCATATGAATTCGGAAATCAAAAATCAATTCACTAAATAACATGATTTTCTTCTCTGATGTTTGTTATTTTTCAGCTTGTTGACACTATTTGTTGTAGGTAGGGGGTGGGAGGGAGAGGAGGCTATGAACACCATGCTTCCCTAGGAAAGATGGTGTCTAACAAATAAAGAATTGACACCCAACTCCCACTGGTCTACATTCAATCAATCAACAAACTTTTGTTAAGTACCTACCATGTTCCAGGTATGCGAGACACAAAGGCAAAAATGAAACAGTCCCTGCCCTCAAGGAGCTTACATTCTACGATGAGAGACAAGCTTCACATACATAAGTAAATGCAAGCTTTGTAAAAAAATTAATACAAGGTAACTTGGAGAGCCGTGGGACTAGCAACCTGGGGGTGGGAGGATCAGAAAAACCTTCTTAGAGAAGATGGCATTTTGAGCTGAGTCTAGAAAGAAACTCAGGATTCTACAAGGTAAAGGTGAGGAAGGAAGGCACTCCTGGCATGGGGACCAATCACTGTAAAATGCACAAAAATGGGAGATTGTGTTGTGTGTGTGAGTAGTAGGACCCTCATCTAGGCAAGAAGAGGCCCATGCAATACTCGATTACATCAGATAACATTTTAAGGTTCAGTTGACTGGTTTCCTTATCACAATCCTAGGAAGGAGGAGGCTTGAATACTATTATCTCCATTTTGCTGATAAGGAAACAGGTTCAATAAGTGAAGTGATTTGCCTGAAGTCACACAGCTAGTAACAGTCAGTCAATTAACATTCATTAAGCACCTACTATGTGCCAGTCAGGGGCAGCTAGGTGGATAGAGCGGACTTGGAGTCGGGAAGATTCATCTTCCTGAGTTCAAATCTGGCCTCAGACTAGCTATGACACCCTAGGCAAGTCACTTAACCCTGTTTGCCTCAATTTCCTCATCTGTAAAGTGAGCTGGAGAATGAAATGGCAAACTACTCCAGTATCTTCACCAAGAAAACCTTAAATGGGAATCAGGAAGATTTGGAAACAACTGAAAAAATGACTGAACAACAAAAATGTGCTAGGCACTACGCTAAGAGCTGGGGATACAAAGAAGGACAAAAGATGGTCTCTGTTCTCAGGGAGCTCCCAGTCCAGTGGAGGAGACAACAAGTAAACAACTATGTATAGACAACATATGTGCAGGATAAACTGGAAACAATCAACAGAGGAGGGGCTTTGGCATTGAGGAGGATCAAGAAGAGGTTCTTGTAGAAGGCGGGATTTTATCTAGGACTTGAAGGAGGGAGAGCATTCCGGGTATGAGGGACAGCCAGTGAAAATTCCTGGAGTCAGAAGATTGAACGTCCGGCTCGAGGAACAAGAAGGTTCCTCCTTGAGTGTCAGAATTCTAACTGAAACCCACGTCCTCCTGACTCCAAGTCCAATGGCCATTTCATTGAACTATACTGCCTTTCATATCACATAAACAACCGGCGGCATCTTTAAAAGTCACTTCTACAGGATTTGGCAGAAGGAATGAAATCAAAGCTACAGATACACCCAACCTATCGACGCTCTGTCCCAAGTCTCCACCAGCCTAGAGGGAGTATGGTTGCTGTATTCAAAGAGAAGGAAAATCCAGATTGAGACAGGCCCAGGCTCCAAAGTAGGTGACACTACTATGTTTTGCGTAGAGAGATGAGGGGGCCATACTGGGCTTTTTTCACTTCTTTCACTAACCTGTCACCCGCCCCCACAAACTCCATCAGAGTCACCATTATCCGTGGGAGGTTAATCCCAAGTTAAAAACTGTGATGTTATTCGTGACTCTTCCCTCTCTTCTCATATCCGATCAGTCACCAAAGCCTATAATATCTCTTGTATTCTTTTCTCTATTCCCACAGCCATCATCTTTGTAAAAACCTCATTTCCCCAAACTGGACTATTGCAATAGCCCCCTAAAAGAGAGGACTTACTGACCCTAGCTTTTTCTCCGTGAGTGTGCTGATACCAACTCACAAAAGCAGATTGTTAAATTTTCATCACAAAACACTAAAAATCAGGGTGGATCTATCACTTGATTATCTATACTTAACATAAAGGAGAAAATTTCGATGAGGCAGATTAAACTTTAAAAGTGTGTCATGTCCAGAGAGCTGATTGTTAAACATTTACCAGCACACCCTTGCATCTCTTCCCTCCAAACCATCATTCATATTATTGCTTGACATCTTTAGTCATTGTCTGATCACTTTACCCTAAAATAGCTCCCTATTACCTACCAAATAAAGTTCAGACTTCTTAATCTGGCATTCAAGGCATCTCATAAAGTACTTCTATCCTACATTTCTAGTCACATCTGTGTCCCTCCACGTACTCTATGTTCTAGCCAACCTAGATTACTGATGGTCCCGTATATACACTTCACATTTTCCCACCTCTAAGCCTTTATTTACTCTGTTGCCCATGCCTGCAATAGCTTTCCCAGACCTTCTGTTTACTGAATTCCTGTCCAACTTTTAAAGCCCAACTTGTATGTAACCTCCTCTATATCACCTCCCTTGACACCTAAAATTCTCCTCCTCAGACTTCAAGTAGAACTCTATAGACCTAGCTCCTTGAAAGCTGGGACTGTCTTTTGTGTCCTCAGAGCTTAGCATGGAACCTGGTGCATAGTAGGTGTTTAATATATGTCTACTGAATGATTGACTGCTTTCACCTAAGCACATAATGTTACTAAGCGCATAATAATTTGCGTGGAATGACAACTAAGAAGAAAAAAAAAAGAGAAGTTCAAAAGGTTGATTCAACCCAAACTTAGGGCTTTTGCTCGCTAAACTGAGTGCCAATGTGGGATCCTGACTCTCAAAAGAGCTGAAATTTCCCTGAGGCCATAAGCTAAAGGAGCTAAATTGCCCTACCCTGGGTAGAAGAGGCATCATAGCAGTTGTAATTTGATGAATAAATAGAAGATGGTGGAAGAGAGCATCATAGTGATGGACCAATAAGATGGTGGCGCAGTAGAGAATACAGCCCAGAAAAGGACACCTGTAGCTTGCAGCAGTACATCAAAGAAAATAGCAAAAGGTAACAATGAAGGCAGAAAGGCAGCTAGGTAATGCAGTGGATAAAGTACTAGACCTGGAGTCAGGAAGATCTAAGTTCAAATCTGGCCTCAGACACTAGCTTAAGCCACTTAATCTCTGCCTTGGTTTCCTCATCTGTAAAATGGGAATAATAATAGCACTTATCTCTCAGGTTTTCCTGGGGATCTAATGAGATAATACTTGCATTTTGCAAACCTTAAAACGCTATATAAATGCCAGCTAGCTATTAGAAAGGGATTCCAGTTGGGATAGAGTGCTAGGAACATGAATTTCCCTGGCTACATGAAGTCAGTATGAATATATCCTTTTGTACACGTGTTCCATGGATACATGTGTTCCCTTAATAAGATTTTTCTCCCACCAGTGATGTCAGAATCTGTAGAAGAATATATCCTTCTGTATGTATGGGAACATATTCTTATTTTTTTTTTCTTTGAACTAATGTGTTCTCTGGTTGGTCTGTTAGAAGACATATTGATAGGAGCTCGTGAGCTCTAGTTTTGAATAGACATTGACTCCAAGAACACCCATGGGGATCTATAGCCCAAATATAACCCAGGCTATATCTAAAGCTTAGGTCTGACCCTGTCACTCCCTTGCTCAGACACAATTGAGCAATTCCCTGTTGTCTCTAGAATAAAAAGCAAACTCCTCAGACTGGCATTTACAGCCTTCCATTTTCTAATTCCAAGCTATAGGTCTGGCCTTTTTTCACAGTTCTGTATACAACTCCACATTCAAGCTAAACTGGAATCTTCCCTGCAATCTAGGCCCTAAATTTATCCCTGTTCTCCATGCCATTCTATAGAACATCCTCTGTCCCTGGAATGAAACACTCTCTCCTTACTTCCACCTCAAGAATCTTTATCTCCCTTTGGTTATAGGAAGGAAGGAAGGAAGGAAGGAAGGAAGGAAGGAAGGAAGGAAGG
>NW_020954603.1:10679602-10700453 GCF_900497805.2 Vombatus ursinus | reverse complement strand
GAAGGAAGGAAGGAAGGAAGGAAAGAAGGAAGGAAGGAAGGAAGGAAATAAGGAAGGGAGGGAAATAAGGGAGGGAGGGAGGGAGGAAGAAAAGGAGAAAGGCAGGGAGAGGATGAAGGGAAGAAAGGAGAGAGGGAGGGAAAAACAAACATTTATTAAGCATCTACTCTATGTCAGGCACTGTGCTAAGTGCTATACCAATATCTTCTCATTTTATCCTCACAACAACCCTGGGATATAAATGGTATTATTATTAGTAGTAGTAGTATTATTATTACTACTACTACTACTACTAATACTACTATTGTATAGTTGAGAAGAACTGAGGCAGAGGATAAGTGACTTGCCTAGGGTCACCTAGGCAAGTAGGTGTCTGAAACCAAAATTGAACTCAGGTCTTCCTGATCCCAGGCCCAGTGTTCCATCCACTGCAACTATGAAAATGCCTTTGGCTCACTGTCAACTTCCTCCATAGGGTGATGAACTATTCATTTATATTAGAGCTGTAAGCAAGTTTTAATCCAAGTTTGGGTGGGACAAATATTTCCCTCTCTACTTCAAGATGCAACATTTGCTCAGCCATAATTTAAATGGATGAATAGATAGATAGATAGATAGATAGATAGATAGATAGATAGATAGATGATAGATAGATAGATAGATAGATAAAATGAAATACATGTGTCCATTTGCTATTTGAGGAGACTCTGTGATGTGTATGCAGGTCCGCAGACATGTCAGCTGCTAACTGGTGATCTCTGTTTGACACCCTTTCCCAAGGGTATTGCATAGATAAACATTCTCTATTTGAACAAGACCAGTGACAGCAAAATTGCCTGCTTGTCTCTAAAAAGACTCTCATAATGTGTACCAAGGGAGAGGTCCATGGTTGGACAGAATTTTTTTTCCCCAGTGTAAACCATAAAAATCCATTTCAACTGCCAAGGATAAAGCAGTTTAAAGTGCATCCCCAGTTAATTATATCCAAAGAGTAATAATAAAATCCACTATTAAATTTTAGAACTTCCTCTTTAAAGTATTAAATATTTGTCAACTGTGACGCCGTTAAACTTCCTTCAAGACCCCTGGGCTCTGGGGCATGGGCTGAGCTATGGGGACAGCCTGGTGGAGAGCCCTCTGACAGACCTAGGCTCTCTGGTTGGAAAGCTGCCTTTCGATAAAAAGAAGTGCCCCTGAAAAAAAAACCTCTGTTTCAGCAAGATGATTCCATCCTGCTCACTCGCCAGTATCTCCAGGGATACATGCACTTCATACAAGAACGCTAGCGAGGCATCAGACCTCCGTCTCATCATTGCTAGAAAATGCAAAGGGAAGGGGAAAAAATGCAGATGAGAATCAGCCTCAAAGGTCAGAGGAGCTCTAAATCTGGGCTAGTGGACTTGATTCAGATGTCCCCACAGATTCAAAGATTCGATTACAGACTAGTCTGGGAAATGTGTGCCTCTGGAATTCCCCCAATGGCATCAGCTCTGAATTCTTCGTCTTCCCAGCTCTAGAAAGGGCCATTGCCAATCATTGTGTGGAGGTAGGTTCTCTGCCAAGGCTAGGAGGCTTTGGGCAAAAATCATGCAGACTGTGCTAGGCCTGGGGGCAAGAATTAAGATGGGGAGAGGGCCCAGAGTAGCTCAAAAAAGGGTTAATTGCTCTGAGAAAGAGAAGTTTCCCTTGAACTTCCAAATGCTTCAGCCAGTCAGTCAATGGCTGTCAGCATTAAGCAACTGCAATTTGATCCATTTTAGTAGGACCTCCATGCCTGAGCTTTAGATTCTTCTTCTTCTTCTTCTTCTTCTTCTTCTTCTTCTTCTTCTTCTTCTGCTGTCTTTCTCCTTTCTGTCTGTCTTTCTGTCTCTCTCCTCTCTGTCTCTGTCTCTCTCTCTATCTCTCACTCTCTCTCTCTCTCTCTCTCACACACACACACACACACACACACACACACACACACACACACAGAGTATAATGGAGAAGATTGAACGATTGCTTCTAGAAAGCCCCCGTAATGTGCAGGTCACATCTTAACACTGAAGAAGCCATGGATAAAGTGTGTTTAGATAAACTGAAACCAAAATTTAGAGTCAGCCTGCTGTCTTCTCATGAAATATAGGAGAGGACAGCAGATTGACTGCTATCTTCAAGGACTGTGGTTCAATTCCTGGCACAAACCCTGAGGCTGGTTTAGAAAATAGCCATGTCTGTAAACATACTGGGTGATTGGAGACTATGACAGACCATGGTTGTAATGTAACAAAACCTGCTTGGAATTCTCTCTGGAAATGAACAATCCAATGTCTCCAAGGCAGGGGTGAGGGTAGGGGTGGGGGAGAATTTCACTTAAAATCAGGAGGATAAAACACAGCCTAACCAGTGTTCATATACACAGACTGCCTGGTTTCACAGCCTGCATGCCCATCATGGAAAAGATCCTTTTACATTTCCTGGCACCCCTTGGCAATCCAATTCATTCAGGAAGTATTTATTAAACACCTACTATGTGCCAAGCACTATACTAAGAAATGTGGATAGGACAAAAATGAAACAATTCCTCCCCTCAAGGAGTTTACAATCTATTGAGAATAAAACATATATACACACACACATACATACACACACATCATTATCTACAAAGTAAATGCCAAGTATTTTTCAGTGGAAGGAAGTCAACATAGGTTTCAAGTGGGAGGTAGCAACTAAGTTAAGATCCTAAGAAACTAAGAGGAAATGCATCCTTGGCATGGAGGAAGGGAAGAGGGCAGAGTTGTACGAAAGGATGGAGGTAGAAAGTGGACTGTCCTGTGTATGGAAGAGTAAGAAAGACAGGTTGACTAGACTGCAGAGTACATGGAAAAGAGTAATGTCTATAAGGTTATCCCCCAGGTGCTTGTGCCTTTTCCTTTTGCAATTATTTTGTATTTACTTTATACATATTTTGTATTTATTTATCTGTGGACCTATTTCCCCTACCCTACACCACAACAGAATATTTTTATACACACACGCGCACACACACACACACACACACACACACACACACACCCTTTACCCAACAACAGAATGTCGGTTCGTTGAAGACAAGGATTGAGTTTTTGTCTCTGTCTCCTGCTCCTAGTATAAAGCCTAGCACACAGTAGGTGCTTAATAAATGCTTATTGAATAAATCCAAAGTATATTCCAATATTTTAATGGATCTGTGATTGCATGGAAGTGCAGACTCCTACCAACACTGCACATCTCAGCCCATCCTGTGTGCCTCTTGTCCCTGTAGTCTAATAAATTCACCACAGAGGGTCCAGCCAACATCCTGGCCGGCTTCCTCTTGCTCTCTTGATGTTGCGTGAATAATAACAGAGCATGACAGATGGACAACGGCTGTCCCTTGTTCTCATTATGTGACTGGCCCATCTTTTCCCTCAGCCATATATTTCTCTCAGGGCATCTCTACCACAGTTTCTCCTATATAACCATCAGAATATATGAATAAGAACAAAAGAAAGATAATATGAACAAAAACACCAACATCGACAAAACCACCTAAGCAAAATGATACAAAAAAGGGGGATGGGTCCCTGTAACATTGCATGGCTGTAACTTAATAATCATTTGGGGTTTTGGGGGGGATTTTTCTGCCAAAGACATGGTTTATTAAAGACCTGCCATATTACCCAGACTCTTGAGGAATCTGAGCATCTATGAGCTATTGGCTAGATTATAAAAAGCTGAGCAGTGGCTAGATTATAAGAATCTGAGCCTGTTTTTTTTTTTATTTTGTTGTTGTTCAGTCCCATCTAACTCTTCATGACCCCATTTGGGGTTTTCTTTGCAAAGATACTGGAGTGGTTGGCCATTTTCTTCTCTAACTCATTTTACAGACAAGGAAACTGAGGCAAACAGGGCTAAGTGACTTGCCCAGGGTCACATAGCTCATAAGTGTCTGAAGGTGAGGTCTTCAGGAAGATGAGTCTTCTTGACTCCAGGCCCAGCGCTCTACCCACATAGTAAAGGCTCTATCCACTTCACCACCTAACTACCTCTCAATACACATACATTATTTCCCCCACCTAATACATCAAGGTAATAGAGTGGATAAAACTTTAGATTTGGAGACAGGAAGACCTGAATTCAATCCCTACCTTAGACTTACTGTCTATGTGACCCTGGGCAAATCACTTGCCTCTCTCAGCCTCAGTTTTCTCACTTATAAAATGGGGATAATATTAGCAATTACTGCAAGTTGCCATGACAATCAGATGAGATAACCAAAGTAAAGCACTTTGTAAATCTTAAAGTACTATGGAAACACTAGCTATCATTAAAAACCTTCCAGTGAACCTGGGTCTTCTAGTTTCTTCCTTTCACATCCTTAGGGGAGTGTTCTGTTTATAGCAGATACTCAATAAAGGCTTATTTAATAATTGTTCTAGGAACAAAAATGCCCACGCAAATAATAGGAGCAATGATCAATGATAATCTAATTACAGATCCCTCCTATAATGTTCACATCAAACAATCAATTCTACCCTCCTCATTAGTAACAAGCCAGTTATTTGGGTCCCTCAGTTGCCTCATTTCTAAAAATGCTCCTTCCCTAACTCACAAGGAAGTTGGGACAGCAGGTGACATCATGTACCCGAACTGTGTTAAGATCCGTAGAAGAAGAGATCCTAAGCTTTTTAATCGTGACTTACAAATAAGTAGCGCTGTGAGTATTCAATCTAGGATCTGACCTGGAAGAGCTAGTTTCAATAAGGGCCAATTACTGAGCTTGGAGGATGTGAATGGAGCTGAGAAAAAACCTCCATTGAAGGCTGCCCAGGAGTGGAAGCCTTAAAATTCGGTGCCACCCAATCTTCTGACAGGTTTGAGCAATGGGAGCTAAATGGATAGGTGACATCTGAAAACTTGGATTCCTTCCAACAAGGATTGCCATGAATTCCAGAAGAACCAAGTCTCAGAGTCAGTATAATGCAAAGGAAATAGTTTCGTATTGGAAATGTGAGAAGCTAGGCTCCAATCCCAAACTGGGTAAATCCCTTGACTTTCTGGGCCTCTGTTTTGTCAGCCTCAGTATCCTCTGAGTTCACTTCCAGTTCTATCATCCAGGTCCTCTCTAGACTCAGTTTCCCCATCTGTAAAATGGGGGGGTAGAGAGGAGAGTACCAGTGCAGATGACCTCTCATGTCCAGGCTATCTCTAAATACCTGACACTATAGGAAACTTCCTTTAACAGAATATTTCCCTCAAAAGTTCCTTTGGGAAGTTGACTGGTTCCAACTTCCATGGACCCTTTGAAGAACAAGAGGAGGCCTGGGCAACCCCCACCAGCCCCCTCTTAAAAGGAGCCACTGACAGGCAGCCTAGCAGCCTTCGTCCTTCCTCTGCATCCTCCAGGGCTTTCTGCACCTGAACAGCCTCCCCAAACACAAGGTAGTCCTGTCTCTTCCATTGGCCTCAGCCATCCTCCCAGCTGCCCACTCAACCCTTCCCCATAGTTGTTGCAGACATTTCTGTTTCCAACCTCTCCTTCAGCTTGGTGTGCTCCATACTTATTCCTGGTTTTGGTTATAGCTTTGACAAGATATCCTTTGCTTTCAGCTTTACCTTTCCAAGTCACCTCCAGGAGGATGGCACCTATACTGACAATCATTCATTCATTCATTCATCCAACAAAAAGCTATTAAATACCTACAATGTTTCTGGCATGATGTGAGGCTCCGAGGATCGAAGAAGGAGAAAAAACAACAATAAACCACTCTCTGCTCTCAAGCAGTTTGCCTTCTGTTCTTGAAGACAATATGTAACAATAATAACAACAACCTCATAGCATTTATATCGGACTTTATTTATATACTTATATAGGTTTGCAAAACACCTTGTGAACATTATCTCATTTGATCTTCACAATCAAATGGTAGGCGATATTATTATCCCCATTTTACAGCTGAGGAAACTGAGTCTGGGAAAGGTTAAGTGACTTACCCAGAATTACACAGTAAATATCTGAAGCAGCATTTGAATGCAGGTCTTACTGACTCCAAGCCCAGTATTGAAATACAATGTGACACCTAGCTGCTTCCATGTAAGTATTGTTATCCACTCCTCAAAATGCGGAAGAGTCCTAGCTGAGTTAAAAGCAGAGTTTTATTAGGAAGAAAATCAGACACTAGTACTGAGGTCCCCAATACAAAGCACCAGGGAGCCCACAGCTCAGGAGAGGCACGGGCAGTTTAGGCTTGAAAACAACAAAGGGGAGATTTGGTGAGGGGTTAGGGTAAAGAATGAGCACTCTTTCCCAGGAGCAGGTAGGACCAGAAGTAGAATATTTTGCAGAAACAGTTGACTGAAAAGCTGGTTTGGGCTGGTTTGGGGAGCCTGGTCCCGCATCGAACACCAGCAAAGGCATCTGGGAGGCAGCAAGACTTTGGCTCATTGCAGGCTCCTGATCGGCTCCTTTCTTACTCCATGCCCAGTGCACCTGCCTGGTAAGGTAACTCATAGAAAACAGACATATTAATCTGGGGGAGGAAGGGAGGGTTACTCTCAAAGTATTTACTAAGTATATGCGAAATAAATACAAATTGTTTTTATTGGCGGGACAGGAAGGGAAGAAGTGGGGTGAGATAATGAAAGACTTCATGGAAGAGATGGCCCAAGCAGAGATTAAAGGAAACCTGGGATGTTAAGAGCCCCTCTAAGACAAGGATGCTTGCCCCATTCCCACTCTAGGAAAACCTTGACTTCCTCATATCTCATAGAGAGACATGGCAGTCCTGGCTGTTGGAGACAAAACCAGGTGCTCCCTTCCTTCCTTCCTTCCTTCCTTCCTTCCTTCCTCCCTCCCTCCCTCACTCTCTTTCTTTCTTTCTTTTAATCATACATGCCTCAAATACTCTTCCTTCTCATCCCCACTTTCTACCTTTCCTGGATTTCTTCAAGACTTCTCAAATCTCATCTTGCACAAGAAGCCTTTCCTGGATCCCTAGCTTCTAGCTGTCTTCCCCTCTCAGATTTCCTCTCATCTGCTCTCTGTATAGCATATATGCTCCGAGTCTCCCTCATTAGCATGTAAGCTCCTTGAGGGCAGGCACAGTATTTTTTACTTTCTTTGTATCCCCAGCACTTAGCACAGTACTTATCATTATCACAAATGCTGGCTGACTAATTTTTTTATTAAGTCGTTTCAGTCAGATTTGATTCTTCATGACCTCATTTGGTGTTTTCTTGACAAAGATACTGGAGTGGTTTGCCATTTCCTTCTCCAGCTCATTTTAAAGATGAGGAAACTGAAGCAAATAGGGTTAACTGACTTGCCCAGGGTCACACAGCTAGTAAGTGTCTAAGGCCATATTTGAACTCAGGTGTTCCTGACTCCAGGCTCAGAGCTCTATCCCTTACATCACCTAGCTGCCCTAAGGTTGACTAATTAAACAGACATAAAATTATTTTATTTTGGATTTTTAAAACTAATACCATATTTTTGTGTATGTATATTGCAGTTCTTTTCTGATAAGCTCTCTTCTCCCTCCTTACACTCCCAACCCAACCCTGAAATTGATACCTTCCCTTACTCAGAGAAAACAAGCTTTTGCAAAATTAATTGAAAAAGCAGCCATACCTGTTGCTGTTTGTCCTTGTTCTTGAAGAGAACCAGTGACATCAGGAGGGAGACGTCCTAACTTGCAAGTGAATTGGATTTTAGTGAAGCAGGGCTACGCAAAGTCATCAGCCTCTCTCCTCCAGGGTCATCTGAGTCTAGGGGCAAGACATAGGTCAGGATGACTGGAGATGACTCCAGATGCAATGGGAGACCTGGGCCTTTTTAAACTAAGGTCTTTCCCAGGTCCCAATTTGTCTGAGGCAACACTCATTCAGTGATTTAAGGCTAGGTAAGAAATGAGGCAGAAGATAGCCCAGTTTGCCTACTCAAAAAAAAAAACAAAAACAAAAGCAAAACTAGAAGGGAAAGATCTTCAGGGTTTCTGGACAGAACAGTAACAATTGCTATTTACACTCTTTCTGAGCCATCAAAATCCAAACAATGAGCAAGTGAGGTTTGGGCTGGGACCAATTACTGGCCAATCAGTGAGAGCCAGAGTGATTTGGGTTTAAGGCATGGCCAAGTAGCTCCATTTGAATCCCAATGGGATTTATCAAAGTCTGGTTTTCCAGAGCTCTATTTCAAGAAATTATAAATAAAACTACAAGGGACAAAAGAATTAATTGTCCCAGTTTTTAAAAAATTATAGAATAATAAGTAGAGAAGAGAAAAAATCTAGCCTCCCAAGCCCCAAGATATCTTAGGAGATTTCAGTGATCAAAATTTATATTCTTTTGGGCAGAGCACCCACATGTAAGGGTATGATTCCCTATGTGGACAGGAAGGAAGGAAAGAAGGAAGGAAGGAAGGAAGGAAGGAAGGAAGGAAAGAAGGAAGGAAGGAAAGAAGGTACATTGCCCAACTGGAAGTTGCCAGTTGGGTGCCCAGTGGGGCACTACTACTACTCACAGATTATTATTACCCAGTAATAGTGCCCAGTGGGACTACTACTACTCACAAATTATTATTACTTGTCCTTCATTCTCAAAGAGGACCAAAGACATCAAAAGGGTTATGACTTGCAAGTGAATTGGATTTAAGTGAGGCAGGGCTGTGCAAAGTCATCAGCCTCACTGTCTTCTCCAGAGTCACTCCCATCATCTTCCAGCTTTCTACTGAGGAGAATAAGTAATGTTTCATCAAAATGGGTTGATTCTACAATGAACAAAGAATGAGATCATAATTTCTGAAATTTTTGAACAAGGCACCAGAATTTAAATGTATCAACTGACTATAACAAAACCAAACAGCCCACAGATAACAGGAATTTTTAGCTAGTTCTGGAGATACCTGTCACTAGGTCTCTGAAGAGAATGGATTTCCATTTTTGTGGGGAGTAGGACCATCATGACTGAGTAATCACACTATTGCTCTTCTATCTTCCAGAGAGGTATTAGGCTTGGAATTATATCTATCTAATACCCATCAGATATTTGAAATCTAGGGGTATGCTTTTTTTATTTTGTGGTTCAGGATAAAAGTCACATTCCTTGGTTACTCTGAGGGGAAATGGTTCTTCTTCAAACCTAGAGGGTAACTGTTAAATTAATCTTGGCTGATTTAGCTTTCTCTCCCATCAAATGCTGATTACACAAAAGGTAACCACAGATGGTGAGCTAACATTCATCAAAGCAAGCAGTAAACAATAATAGGGGAACCATACAGATTAGTTTAGACCAGGATTTCTTAATCTGGGGTTTGCGGACTTTTTAAAACATATTTTGATAATTGTACTTTAATGTAATTGGTTTCCTTTATAATCCTATGCGTTTTATTTTATGCATTTTAAACATTATTGTGAAGAGAGCTCCACAGGCTTCATCAAATTTCTATAGGGGGTCCATGACACAAAACAATTAAGAACCCTTAGTTTGAGAGACAAATTACATAAGAATTAGGTGGCTATGCTGCCCAGGAGATGAAATTTTGGTTCAACTGGGGAGATAATATGGAAGTAGACTGTGAATTTGGGTAAAACATCTTCTCCCCAAATGAGTAACCTTAGAGGTCAAAGAACCTGAATTACAGGGTTATGTGAATGGAGACAAACCCTCCACCTGTATTTTATTCAACAACAGAATAAGCCCATTAATTCTATCTTGAAGGAGGCCTCTTGCCCCACCAAGATATTCTTGTGTGTAACTATAGAAAAAACATCCCCACTGCAACACACCTGATCTTTGCAACTCCTGAGAACCCAAGGACCCTTAAATCTCCTGACACCCTGTCCCTATTCCTCAGCCTCCCAAATGAAGAAACTGGCTGAGCAGCCCCACCTGATGGGAGGCTTCTTTTGCTGCCTCTAATGTCGTCTTAAGGCTGTGTAATCATATACATACATACATATGTGTCTATCTCCTTTTGTCCTGTCCAGTTGCTAGCCTCTTGGGAACTACCCATAACCTGATGTTACTTAAAATTTTTAATCCTGTAGCCTTGCTTCTTGATTTACTGTCTTCCAGTCAAATGGACCAAGGTGAGAGGAACTGGTCTGCAGGAGCATCCTAGGACCTCTGAGTTGGGGGATTCCCCCAACAAGAACAATCTTACCCTCTAAGTCCACTCAGCCATCTTTGGGGTTGTAGGCACTGGAAATCAGAAAATATGTTGGGGTATCAGCTTTCCCCCACATGCCCATGGGGGGAGGGGGTGCCATTCAGCATCCATGCCTTGCTTTCTCTTATCCCACCTCCTTCTTTTCTCCACTTTTGTCTCCCTGAAATTTCTCAGCCAAACAGGAATCATGATTCCCTGAACATTGGCAGCACGCTTTCTGGAGATCCCTTACCCAAGGGTAAGGCAACATTACTTTCTTTTTTGTTTTGTTTTGTTTCAGATTTAATTTATTTTATTGCATTTTAAGTTCCAAACTATTTTTATAAATCTTAATTACATTGATATGCTATAAATACATTTCATGGCAAATCCTGCTGGAAAAATCTCAGAGCCAGACAGGGATAGATGTACACCAGGCTTCTGAATGGGTTAAAATTGAGGCAAATATTTGCCCCATCCAATGTCACTAAGATACAAAACAATGCAAACCTTTACAAAATGGGCCAGGATACAAGGGATGTACTGGAACCAGTTCAAACTAGCCAGTGAGAGCTGATTATTAAATGTTCAGTATGAGTATTTACACTTCAGAAATCGACAAACACAACAAACAAGGGCTTTGTTTTTTGTTTTGTGGATTGTCTAGTCTTTTTTTTTTTTTTAGGCAATTGAGGTTAAGTGACTTGCTCAGGGTCACACAGCTAGTAAGTGTCAAGTATTTGGTCTGAGGCTGGCTTTGAACTCAGGTCCTCCTGACTTCAAGGCCAGTGCTCTATCCACTGCACCACCTAGCTGTCCCAAATTTATAGTTTTTTGTTCTTGTTTTCTGGTGAGGCAAATGGGGTTGAGTGACTTGCCTAGGATCACACAGCTAGTGTCAAGTGTCTGAGGCCAGATTTGAACTCAGGTCCTCCTGACTCCAGGGCCAGTGCTCTATCCACTCTGCCACCTAGCTGCCCTAAGAAACATTTACCAGCAGACCCTTGAAGTTAGTTCTCAATAAGAGGTGATTCAAGCTCCAAGTCAACCTTAGGTAAGTTCTAGAATCTTAGGAATCTCTTAGACCAGACCACCCGAGGATCAGATTAGGTTGGATTTTATGGTGAAGTAAGACAATGTTAATTTATTAAATCAGTAAGTGTTTATCCACTGTTGCCTATGTGTCCCTAAATGTGCTGTGGGGAATGCAAAAGAAGAAAAGAACTTGGTTCTAAAACTCCAGCTGCTCATTGTTTAATTGGGAAGCCTTGACATAAATACAAAAAACAGCTAAGGAATGAGATGAAATTGTGTATGGCTTGATAATAATAATTCATTTCTATAATTCTTTATTAGGATAGTGATAGCACCTATTTCTCAGAGCTGCTGCATAGTAGCTGCCTGCTATGTTGACATATAGTAGGTACTATATAAATACTAATTATTTTTATTAAGTAAACATCAATCAACCACACACACACCCCTGAAAGGTGCACACTATTCTTCTGCATCATTGAGAATCCTTTTCTTCCTTTAAAATCCAACTCAAGTGCCACCTTCTCAATGAAGCCTTCCCTGATTCCCCCAGAAATACCCTTCCCTCCTCAAATATTTATCGGGGTCTTTGTCTGAGCTCTCCTTTACTCTGTATGATATTTACCTGTATATGTATCATACCCTGCCCTCACTCCCAGGCAGAATATAAGCTCTAATGGAGGACAGGGATTATAAGGTTTTTCATCTTTGTATTCCCGGTTGCTCCTGAATGGCACATAATAGGTACTTAATAAACATTTGTTGAATTAAATTTATCTGTATTTTACAGATAAGGAAACTGGGGCTCACAGGAGTGCCATGGCTTTCCAAGGTTTTGAACCCATGTCTTCTGACTCACCTGCTAGATCCCATTGCCTTAGAATAGAAGTGTTTTAGCAAGTCAGAGAAGAAAAAGCTCGATGTTGGCTAGCCTCATCAAGAAAAATATAAAGGAAATCAGGACTTAAAAAATATAATTTACATGAGCTGTCATCTAAATGAGAGAAAACAGAATCAGAAGAGGCTAGAATGCCCACAGTAGGGGAGGGAAGGATAAGAAGACTGATATAACTGAAATGACAGGTTCCTGTTGGGGGATGATGGGAAATTAGGCTCAACAGGGTGGGTAGCATCAGATTAAAAACTACATCTTGACAGGCAACGAACGAATGGGGAGCAATCATAAACCATAAGATCATAGATTGGGAGCTGAAAGGGACCTGAGAGATGGAAGGAGATCTGGAAAAATCAAGTGATTTCACCTAAGAAAAATCCCATAGATAATTAATAGCAGGGCCAGAATTCAAACCCACGGCCTCTGTCTCCAAATCCAGTTATCTTTCCATGACACCACTCTGATTATTAAATGGGAAATGACATCAATTAAGAGAGCACAGAATGATAAACAAGAAGAGTAAGCATGATTACAAGAAAATATACAGATGAGAGAAGGAAGTTAGGACAGGACACAGAAAAGCAGGGTGGTTTTGTTATTATGGTTTTAAATTTAAGAGATACTTTTTAAAAAAATCTATGCAACAAAATCCGCAGTTTCATACGATCCTCTTTTTCCATCCTTCTTTGTATACTGAAAATCTTCATGTTTATTGGCGCTTGGCAAGTTCAAAAGAAAAAAGAAAATTTTAAAAGAAAGAGTGGTATGAGGCACAATCCTTTTTTAACCATAAACTTTTATTGATATCTTTTGTTTTAACATATTCCGCATTTCCCAATCTATTCCTCCTAGGTATTCCCCTACTACAGAAAATTATAAAAGAAGGGGGAAAACAGGTCAGCAAAACAAACTAATATATGGAAGAAAGACTGATAATAAATGTAGGGTTTCACACTCTTAGTCCCCCATCTCTGCAAAAAAACAGGGAGAAATTAAGGGCACCTGATTTTGCTTCAGACACCCAGTTTGGGCTGGGCCATAACCCACATTAGAGCCCTAGGGTAGATCATATTACCCTCTTTGACTACTAAATCACCTTCTTCCTCCCAAGGTGGTGAGTTATAATTGTGTATACAGCCAAGTTGAAAAACTCAGGGCCTCAAAGTAGTTTTATTTTAGCCTGAGTTTTCTAATTTGACTATTTTTTGAGGACAAGTTGTCAGCTCAGCCCTTCATTCCATGCTATGTATATGGCTACAGTTTAAAACAGAGAATGACTGAGGTCCTACCTTGAGATCATCAGGAAGCCAGGATGAGCATGTAGCATTTCTGATTCTAGCTTTTATTCTAGCTCCAACTAGGAAATAAGAATCATTTGTGTTGTAGTGCATACTTAGCATAATACTTAAAGAGGAAAAGGCTTCCCTAAAAAGTCTTTTCCAGTCAAATCTCTAAAGAAGAAAGTCTTTAAGGAATGAACATTTCAGAACATCTCCTTCCTGTGTCTTCTTAAGGTGGTATTTTCTAGAGTGAATCCTTACTGGTGATTTTATCAACTTCGGTGGATTGGGTTGATGACAAATACTGTTGCTGAGAGTATACAATCTGACATGAAGACAGAGAAGAATGGGAAGACCTTTATGAAGTAAGACAGAATGAAGAAGGCAGAACTGGGAGACAATGATTATACACAATGAGGACAGCAACTAAATAATTAAGACACTAAAAGACAGTTGAAGCGCTATTGAATTTAACCATTATGGTTCCAGGAAACCCAGAGATAATGGAAAAACACCTCTCTCCTCTCAACAGAGAGATGGGGGAATATAGAAGTGGAATGTCATATATACACTGGCAGATGCAGTGGTTTGGCCATTGGTTTTTCTTAAATGTTTTTGCTTGTTACAAAAGGGCACAAGATTGTAAGGGGAAACAGTTAAGGGAAAGTAACTAAGGCATAGAAACAAACAGCAATAATTAAACTTCAAAACAAAAAAAACATCAATATGGAGGCTAGCATTGGCTGGAGTCACTACTACTAAGTGGATCATTTTTGTAGACGTAAAAAAGGCGACAAAATTGCATATATTTTTTTAAGAATCCCCTTCTCCTTTCAGAAGTCTAAATATACCATGAAAAGACTACTCAGTTCTCAAACCTTGACTTTTTTCTGACTATCCTGGAACCCATTCTTAGTGCAAAAATCTCAAAGTCAGCAGTATAGTAGGTGTCCCAAAATGTCTTAATTCAGAGAATTAGTGTTAACTGAGTCTGATTAGCTCCATTTATCTCTAATTAATTACCTGTATCTAATTAGACACTTTGTTTCAAGTAGACATGGAGTCAAGTAGACTAGATTATTAGTGTAGTCATTGTGCCTTTACAAAATCCAGAAATTAATGGAACGTGCAAAAGAATCTGCAGATTTAATTGCACAGGTGTTGCCTTATGGCAAAGCTTTATCATCTGATTACACCGAGGGATTATTAGTGACTTTTTATATAGAGGATGAGCCTATGAAATGTACCTTAGCAACAGCTCATTAGTTTAGGGTTGTTACTGTATTATTTATTACATTCAGCCTTCCCCATTATCTAGATTGATTCATGGACCTATATATTTTTTCCTCCCCTCTGTGCAGGGGGGGGAAGTAAAATAAAATAAACCCTTATTATGAAGAGTCCAGTTGTAATATCAAGAAATGCAAAATGCATTCATCTGTTACCAATTCTGATTCTTTAAAAGATCATTCAAAAGTTAGATGAGTAAGGAGTCAGGTTTATAGCTATTTTCTGTGGGAAAGAAGTAATTTAAGCAACTAGGGGCATGGAATGATTCGTGTGTATGATCAAAAGAAAATTTGGCTGACCTAAATGTCTTCAAATAACGAATTTGGGAGACTAGAATAGATTGAAGACTAGAGGAAGCTCTTCTTACAGTAAAAATGGTTTTTACGCTCGTGGAGAACCTTTATAAAAATCTGTCTTTTATTTGTTGTTTGGGCTTCCTCCCCATCGAACGCCCCCCCCCTTACCTTGATTTACTGCCAAATAGGAAAACACTACGGATGCTAATCAGCCATCCCTGCAAAAGGAAGATTTCAACATCTGCCTATAAAATGAACACCGACTCTTTGGAGCAAGATTGGATATATGCAAAAGGTTGCACCATCGTGACCTTTGTCTTTTCACATTTCTCTTTATAAAGTATTTGAAGAAGCATTGGCTTTTCTACTCCGGCAGTAATTAAACAAGTAGGAGTAAATCCAGCTACAATCCTGTAGCACAGCGAAGGCATGTTTATTGACAAATCAATTATTCCCTTAAATAGTTTGTCAACAAGAAAATGGAAGAGAGATTTTAAAATTATTTCTCAGCTTCTCTCCCAATAAAGAAAGAAAGAAAGAAAAAAAAAACCACCTCCCCCGTTCTGGGTTACAGACAGCCTGCCGTTCACTTACTGCTGAATTTAAACTAGTGAGATGGTAACGGGTAACTGTTAATATTATATAGGGCATGACAACTAATTTGAGTGGTAATAATGAATATTTAATGACCCTCCTTTCAAGCATGAACGCATAACTTTTCACGTGTGCATTACCAAGATTATAACCATTCATCTAAAAATTACAGTCGCAACTGAAATAACAGTCAGGAATAATAGATTGTAGCTATGTCTGCATATTGCATAAATATGCTATATACACACAAACACACACACAGAGATGACGTTCCCTCTGTCATTCATCTCTCTTTGAAGTCTGTGGGAGCTCTAGGCTCAGTAAAGAGACTTGAACCCTACTCCAGTAAAAAAACATTGCGTCAATATGAATATCCATATGTCTCCTAGTCTAGGTCAGAACTGATCTTCCTCTTCCCTCACTCCTAACTTCCAAGTCAAAAAAAAAAAAAAAATAGCAACGCATGCAAATGTACCTTAGTCTGAATATAGAGGAGACATTTTGGAAATGTTTGATTGAAATCCATGGGGCCATTTTGGATTTATACAAATAGATTATTATAATAACAATACAGAGAAAATGATCTCACATCTTAATATTATTATTCAATCACAAAAAGCAGTCATTTTAACCACCTATGCCATAGTACACCAGCAGTAAATATTTTTAAACTAGCAGGATAAATAGTGACTTATCCATGAGCCATTTCCATCTGAATCCCAACAAAACAGATGAGAAGAACAAGGTAACAGTATAATGACAACCATACCAAATAACTCACTTTTCTATTAAAATCTAAGATTGTTCCCAGTACTTTCTTCCTGTTTCCTTGAAGTAAAGATGATACAGGAAAACACACATCAGTGATAAGGGGTGGGGGAGGGAACCTTACGGAACTTTTGGTAGAAATTCAGAACTCATAGAAACTTAAAACACTGTATTTTGTACATTGGTGGCTAGCCATGAAGAATGAAATCACTTTTACTGGATTTGAAAAAGAGATATAAATGTGGAAAATGTCTTAAGCACTCCAAGAGGCTTTCCCCCACCATAAGCAGAAAATACCAGTTGCAGATTTCTGTATTATTTGTTTTCTGGCATTCCAATGAGGTCTAAGTCACCATTTCACTTGCCTGATTTGTAGTAAATTGTGGGTCAACTTCTTTTGTCTTGATTGTTTTTCTCTGATTAGGAGGTAATCAAAATCGGATATCAACAAACAGCAAAATAAAAAATCCCCCCCACCCATCCACCCACCCACCCATCCAAAGGCTTGTGTTTTTCTGCAGTGTTATTGACACATCTTTAAAAATCCCAAGAAAAGGAACCTTGAGAATGTAGGTGGAGAAAATAGGCACATTAGAAGTTCTCCATTCTTTTCAGCCTTGGTGCTACTCATCATTATAACTGCTACCACAACTTGCATCTCTAGAGCACTTTGAATCTGGCCTAGTGCTCTCCTCCCAACTTTGGGAGATATTACAAACATCCTCATTCTCATTTCACAGATGAAGAAATGGAGCTTCATAAGGGTTGAGAGGCTTGTCCAAATTCATACAACTAGCTAGGGTCAGAGCTGGGGATTCGAATCCAGAGCTCTCTTGATTCCAAGCTCAGCCTTCTTTCCATAGCTTATACAGAGGCCCCACATTATGCATTCATTACATAAGAAAAAAAGCATTGGCCAGAAAACCTGTCTTCTAATCCTGGCTCAGTCCTTTTTTGGCTGCGTAACCTTGGAAAAGTCAGTTAACCTCTATGGCCTCAGTTTCCTCATCTGTAAAATGAGGGGAATGAACTAGGCAACATCTAAGGTCCTTTCCAGTGGTAGTTCTGTGAGCCTATGAACTTACTAATAAGGAACACACTGCATAGGCATTATTGGGTGTATGATGGGCTATGATACTCTTTAACTCTCCAAGCTTTTAGGGGATTTTTGTTTGTTTTTTCAGTCTGTGACATTATTGTCACATATATTGGCAGATTAAAAAAATAAAGAACAAATGAGACCAGATTTGTAAAAATGCCTTAGCACAGTATCCAGTACTTAGCAGGTGCTCAATAAATGCTTAATCCCTTCCTTTCCCCACATCTCTTCCTTGAAAGTCATGAAGCAGCATGGTATAGTATAAAGTATAAAGAGTCCTGGAATCAGATCTCACCTCAACACTTCCCAGCTGTGATGTGGGGCAAGTCACTTTACCTCTGAGACTCAGTTTCCTTGCCTGTAAAATCAGGATAATAACACCCGTGGTCCCCACCTCTCAGGGTTTTTGTGTCTCAAATAGAATCGTGTGGGGCAACGGCTTTGCAAACCTGAACACACTCTCTAAATGTTGGCTATGCCTATTCTCTGGTCTCATTCACAGTGAGCTATCACCAAAGGCTACAAAACTGCTCTGTTTCTTGATGCTTGAAGGAGAACGCCAATCGTGGTAAATGTAATAACAATGTGGTAAACCATGGGGTTTGGCCCCCACATAGGTAATCTTTTAGAGGAAGACTAACCAGCACGTTGGTTGCTAAGCAGTTTTCATTTAGCCTTTATTTTGCAGGATTGCACCTGCAGGCCAGACTAGTTCTGATAAACAAGCAAAGCTCCAGACGTCTCCAAAGACCCAGGCACCCACAGGAAGCTGTATGCTACACAGACTTGGGTTGGAATTAATGCAGAACAGGGGAGGTGTTGTCACGAGGAAAACTGAAAGCCTGCCCCAGGGGGCAATATGAGACAGAGAAATATACATATTTGCATATGTGTGTATGGCTGTATAATATATGTACAAATACAAATATGTGTGTTATTGTGTGTACATATATGTATATAGCCATAAACACCTGTGTGTATATATACCCATATGTATGTATGTGTGTGTGTGTGTGTGTGTGTGTATATATGTATGTATTTATATAACATTCAGACACACACACACAGAGGTCCAGCCCCACAATTTCATTAGTGTAGGAAATCCCTCCTACTAATGCACACTGAACCCTTCTGCAACTTGTACCCTGAGAGGGACAGCTAGATGGTGCAGTAGATAGAGCACCAGTCCTAGAGTCAGGAGAACCTGAGTTCAAATCCTACCTCAGACACTTACTAATTGTGTGATCCTGGGCAAGTCACTTAACCCCAAACAAACTAACAAACTTATAACCTGAGAAAGTTGCCTGGGGGGCACTGGTAATTTAAATGCCTTGCCCCAGTGAGTTACCTCACTAGTATGTATGTATGTCAGAAGCAGAATTTTAAGAAGTTAGCTCCATCCATGATGTCATGTTTCCTCAGGAGTATATGTGTGTGTGTGTGTGTGTGTGTACATACATGTGCGCTCACACAAAACTCACATTGGGCAGTGACTGCATCACCTTGCAGGGATGAAACTGACCTGCTGCCCCATCAAGATTACTCAACATTCCCAGTTCAAAGACAGGGTCAAGGGGCAACTAAGTGGTGCAGTGGATAGAGCTCCAGCCTTGGAGTCAGGAGGACCTGAGTTCAAATCTGGCCTCAGACACTTGACACTTACTAGCTGTATGACCCTGGCCAGTCACTTAACCCTGATTGTCTCACCAAAAAAAAAATGGCAAAAAAAAATTAATATACCAAAGTCAGGGGCAGACCCTAGAATTTGGGAATGCTAGGTAAACTACCTGGCCAGCAGATAGATTTCATACTTGCAAATGTGTGTGCATACATATATACATATATACACACACACATTTATAAAGTACATATTACATATTCAATATACTGTTATATATTTTATATATAGCTGACACATTTAGAGTTTCATGGTTTACAAATATATATACACACATATGTATGTATTTATAAAACTTTATTACAAGACTAGACTAAATGTATATTTTAAGCAATATAACTTTACTTTTACTCATATGTGTGTGTGTATATATAAATATATATATATATATACAAATTTCTACATACATTGATAAACATATGTATCTATCTATTTCCATCTCCCCTGTTTGGGGAGGGAGGTGTGTTTATACTTCTGTTCTTGCTATATTTTTTCAGAAATTTTCCTCTTGTAAAAGATAATTGATGTCAATTGGTGATTAATGATATCAAAGAGATAACCAGTTAAGTAATATTGGGGTACTCATCACTTGCAATGAAATAGGGAGGACACACTGGACCGGGCTTGAGACAATCGCGTTAGAAGAAGCCCACTACCCCTCAGGGATACCCCTAGAACCCGGATGGGAAGATGTAGCCAGCCATGCTCTGGAGCTCTGACCTGCTAGTGTTAGTGCCTGTGTGCATTGGAAGAGTCTCACCAATCATGTATGAATTTTTTAAAAGGTGACTGGATAGTGTGGAAGAAGAAATAGTTCTATCTGCAATCTTTCCCCAGCATGCACACATGTATATATCCAAGATGAGTTGACATTGCTGCTAAAAATACTGTTCTGTGGGTGAACATATGAAGGATTGAGCAGGCACCCAGCCCAGAGACCTGGAATCCAGGGTATCCAGATTGGCCTCTTTGTCATCTGCAAAGTGGCTTGGAAGGGCACGCCCAGCCTTCTCTTCCTGGGTGCCTGCCACTGGGGCAGCAATGTTGTCCTGAGCAGTCGCCAGCCCCAGCCGCTGCCGCCAGCCCCGAAGCCCCAGCCGCAGCAGCAGCAGCTCCATGGGGTGGTGCCTAATTGCCCCCGTAAATCACTGCGGAGCACTCTGCTACTCCGTTTATTTTTCTGACAGTAATTTAGTGCTTGCTCTTTTCCACACTTGTCATTGCGTGTTTTTCCTCACATTAGAAGCCTGTAGAAAAAGGACAGTAATTAACGGTGCAATACAGATTCATGGAGACTCCTTCATCATCTTGTGATAATTGTACTCCTTGTCTGTCAAGGTAACCTCTCCCTTTCCTAGCTTCATGCAGCTACTATTTGTCAACTATAAAGTGGAGACTCGCTTTGGGGCCCAAGCTGAGCTGCTTCTCATGAGTTTTCCTATTTGTCCGGAGAAGAGGTCATTTATATTTTAGGCCAACGTGTCAAAAATTTTAGCCTGATGCGCACAATGAGAGAGTACAGTCCCAGTCAACATGCACCTGGATGCCTTGGTCACCAGCAGGGTTCACACATTCTACAGCTTCTTGCCAGGAAGTCAACCCTGCTTCAACTATGTTTTCCAGAGTCTCCAGAGTTAATCTTCTGGCTTTCAGTGTTGGTGCCTAGGTTGCCTTAGAGCACCCTCTTTGAAATAACCCAAACAATTCTCCCAATTCCATTTTGGATATTGGTTTGGCCATTTGGGATGGTTAGTTTTGCCATTTTGGATGTT
>NW_020954603.1:10527102-10674602 GCF_900497805.2 Vombatus ursinus | reverse complement strand
TAGGTGCATTTTGGTTTATAAGGGTTCAAAATAAAACTCGTGATCTCCACCTCTCCACACACATCAACAAAATTCCTTTTAGAATTTTCCTTTCATGGGGAAAACCAGAGCTTCTTTCCACTCCTGAAGCCCTGCTCTTTCTTGTCTCAGTTACTCCAGTATTAGGTCAAATTTTAACGGCGTGAAGGTGCAAAAGCAGGGCCTTCTTTCGCTAGAGAACCTTAACCCTACATAAAGCAAGCTGCTTTCCCCAAACATTTCCCATGAAACAAAAGAACAACCTCCAAATAAAAATCAGAAAACACACAAAGCAATTTCCTTACTGTTTAATACATGTTTTAAAAATTCTACATTGCCAAGAAATCTTATTTTCTTAATAACTTATCTTATTTTCTTATTCATTTTTTACATTTTTGAGCTCCAAATTCTCTCCCTTCCACTCCTCCCCCACCCATTGAGAAGCAAGCAATGTGATATCAATTACACAAGTAAAGTCATATCTTATTTTCTTAATCAACATTATAAACACTTTTGCATTTTGTAAGAGGCAAGCAACATAAAAGCTTTAGCCATGAATGAATTTATGAGATGTGAAGTGTTGTTACATTAAGAAGGAATTCACATATCCCCTTTAAGAGCCAATGGCAGTCACATTTCAAATCAAGAATGTAATGCCTTGAGCAAGACTTGGGAATTTGTTTCAGGCTCACTCGCCCATCCACCCATAATCATATCTTCTCCCCAACAAAGAAAAAAGCCAGCTTGGTAGATGTATGAATTCCAGGCTGGGTGCTGGGACAGGGGAAACATAGGTCCCTTAGACTTCACCTCCATTTTCAAACACTTCACAATTTTTTGGGGGGTGGGGATTCCAAAGCAGACCCTTTCGTCTAAAAATGATTCCTCTTTGCCATCGAAGGGGAAGGCGAGAGGACTTTAGTTAATAGCTACGTTCCTTAAAAGTCTTCTTGTGACTTTTAGACAAATCCTCAGCAAAATTATTTTGTTAAAGTCAGAGGAAGGGAAGAGATTGACTTGTGAGTTTGGCCATTTCCCCCCTTCTTTGATGAGTTGTCGAGAATACTAGTTTCAATATAATTTTTATGATTGCTATAATCGTCTGGTTTTTTTTTCCATAAACAAAATATCCCATATTTAGTTGTGCTTGAGAACTCCTGGTCCCCAACATCGTAAGATAACATAAAGAAATTCTGCACAAAACCCACAATGGTGCTGAGGGAAAACTTTCCACAAGTCCAGTGCCCTAAATGGTTTTCTTTTAAAACATGGAGTCCCAGTGGCAATTCGATTTTCAATCTGGGTTCCTTGGCACTAGCAAGAGACCAGGGCGCTGTTCATCCCACGAGTCACAAGCAGGCCCGCATGGGTGTGCTAGTACAATCCACCGGAGCATAGAAGAGACTTGGGACAGTCTTGAATGTAGGTTAAACTATATCCCTAAACCTGCAAATCACATCTCGACGTCCGAAGTGGGGAAACCAGCCTCGCCTGCCTCCTGCTGGGCAGCAATTTGAGTGGACAGCGACTGGATTTTGTTCCCTCCCATTGTCTGCAGGCTGAGTAGCTTCTCTTCTGCTCATAGTTACATGGAATAAAAAAATTGGGGTTTTTGAGTTAGCGCACATAAGGCAGGGGATCAGCTCTCTGGTTCCTTCAGTAACTGCAAATCATCTCTTTCACGCATCATTTCTGGGGTGCTTTTATTCCATGTCCTGAGGTTGATCTCTACACAGGCATACTTAACATTAGGATGGATCATGAACAAGGGGCAGCATAGGGTACTGGAGAGAGGGCTGGCCCTTGAGTTAGGAAGACTTGAGTTAGGAAGATCTGCCTCAGAAACATACTAAGTGACCATAGGCAAGCCACAGTGCAACTCCCTAAGGCCACTCCCTAAGAAGGCAAATTATAGACAATGACTGATCTGCATTGGTGGAAGGAGTTTCCATACAGGAAGTTCCCATATGGGAGTGGGGAAGGAAGGAGAGTAAATCTACCAGGCATTCCTGTTGCTAACACAGCCATGACTCTGAGTTCCTCACCTCCAGTGTTGTGATCATTTGGTTTGTGTTTGACCAAAGCATATCTTCTTTTCCTCGCTGGAGGTAACAGCTTCTCAAACTGAGTGATCTCAAAGATATTTTTGGTTGCAATCTTCTCTGGCTCGTAGTCTTCACTGCATTGTGACAGCGTATTGGAGATGTTTATGATTGGTGGTTTGGGATCATAGAAGTTCATTTCTCTTGTCAGCGTCTAGGAAATTCATACAGAGGATACCAACAGGCACTTACTCCTTCAGCAAGAATGCCTGCAGCCCAGCGCCAGACCAGACAGGTCAGGGTCAGGTGTAATTTCTGAACTCCAAGAATGAGAATAAGACACTTCAATGTCCACAGGAACCTTTTGCTAGAAATTGAAGGGTGTAGGGTGTTTTTTTGGGGGGGTTGGCTTTTCAGGCATTGAAGATGTTGGCTTGTGAGGAGTGGGATCTAATCTCCTGGATCTGGAACTAGGGTTTCAGGCACAGGTGTTCCCTACTGTGGGAAACTCCATTAGGTATATAAAGGGGGTGGGGGCGTCCTGTCTCCCATCTCAGCTTTCAAAGAAACAAAGAATTAGTAACAATTCATCTTGAGTAGATGAATACTTTTACATACATACAATTCTGAAACTCGAGTGGCATAACCCACCCATCCCACTCCCTTTTAAAGCAAGGTCTCAATTTCAGAAGAATTGAAAAGCTTAATTCTCATTAATATTAATAGTAATGAGAACAGATCCCACAATACAAGAAACAGATCCCTGTAGTTCACTGAACTACTTATGGAGAGCAGAGTAAATACTCTGATTTGTCTTGGGGGCGGGGAGAAGGGAGGGAATTTTATTATACCTGTATTTAAAGGAAGGGGTGGATTCCTGTTTTTGGTTTTGTTATGTTTTGTTTGGAAGTGTTCAAACATATAATGGCCCTTTTGGAATTAGTTATTGCTCAACGCTGAGAAAAATATTGAGGGGAAAAATATTGGGTATCTACCCTAGGCAGCCTGTACAACTTCAGCAACCCCACACACACACCACACACCTTCAGAATTCGAAAAATCGATTCAAAGGAATCCCAGGTTTGCCAAAGCACTGTGGTGTAGCTCTCACAAATGGGACCTAGTTTTCTTTTTATAGGTAAGTGCCGTGTAGGTCTTTAGATTTTATTACCAAACGGAAACAAATATCCCTACTGCAGATAACAACAGAAATGCGATTTCAGGGAAGGTCTTCTCACCCCCTATTTTGGAGTTCACTAGAAGGGTCCAGGGAAGAACACCGGAGGGACAGTCCCACTTCAGGCGCTAACATAACCCTCCCCTCCGCCACCAGACCCCTCCCCCACCATGTGCCAACATACCAGGGTGGCCATGAGGGCCCCAGGATAGAAGTGGCTCTTCAAGCCAGTCTGCCCTGCTGAGGCTCGGGAGGGGGCCTCAGAAAGCCGCAAGTCCCGAGTCCAGTTTTCAAAATCCACCTGTAATTTCAGGGGAAATGGGGAACAATTTAGATTACTGTGAGCGTTTCTCCCTGCCCTCTCCAGACCGAGCTTGTTTTGCTTTGAGGTTTGAAGTATAAAAACAGTGGAGGGTAGCATTTATTTCAAAATCATTAGCAATATCCCCTTCTCCAACGCCCCCCCTCCACTTACACACACACATACACACTTTCAAGCAGATGAAAAGAAACGCCATTCAGAGCTTTTCCAGAAGCCAGATTTTTTTCCCCTTTCCTTGGCTTGCACCAAAACATCTTGAATACAACCAGATAGCATTAAAATTCAATCAAGAGAAAGCAAGCATTAAAATGTGCCCTTTTTCTCTTTTCCCCTACTCCATACAGCGCCCAACCCTCCTCCTCCTGCCCCCCCAATAAAATCGCAGCGTCTAGAGGAGAGCCCCCAGAATAACTTAGAAAACTCCATGTTGCTATTTTTAAATGCGCCATTTCCAGAGTGGGAAAGGTCTGTCTCCCAGGGCTGGGCCCCAGATGCTGTATTAATGCAACTTAATTTCGTAGCTTCTTCTTTTTAAAGATTATTTGGAATGGATTGTTTCTTTTGTTTACTATCCACCAAACGACCTCTGCTAATCTTATATTTTATCTCCGTAACATATGGAAAAGCTATTTATTCTGGCCAATCACAATAAAGTGAAGAAAACCCCATTTTATGGAAAGGTATATATCACAAGTCTGTTGATCATTAAAGATATGATTACCAGTGAAAACCCTCCAAAGGTGGCACATTTATGCTTCCAGGAACAGATGGGGACATGAATTTTCCTTGCAAATACTTTTGAAATTGCTCTACTGGTAGCAGTATAAAAATGATATACAGATGCCAGGGCCAACCAGGCAAGGACAGGAAACCCAGATTTACACAGTAAAGGCTTCACATGCGCTCCGTCAGTTTTGATTGATCTGCACTATAGCTCAGGAACTTGTTGACTGGGTAGGGAAACAGTGCAAATAATTCACTGCAACAAGCCAGATAATTCATCCCGCCAATCGGTCCGCTTCCCTTTCTCGCGGTGACATACGAGCCTTCCCCTCCAAAGATGCATCATTCTCCAGCGTGAGCAATATTCGAGGTATTAAAGGCGCACACAAAAGAAGGCGGTCCCCCTCACAGAGACAAGGAGAAGTTGTTTTGATAATGGCAGCCAGATAGCTTTCCACTTTAAGTCGGGCCAAAGCATTCAGAGCCAATTGTCATTATCATATTGATTAAAAAAAAAAAAAAAAAACTTCATCATAGTGCAATTTGGGGTTTAACGCCGACGGATTGGGAAAGAGCAAAGCGTGATCTCGCAAAAGCACAACATTCTGACCGCAGAGACGTTTCCCTGTTCCAGTTCATTGATGGAGTTGATGAAGTTTAAATGAAGCAGACACTGGATAAAAGTAAGGGTATTGACCACTGGGCACCGCGATCTGCGCTTGAAAAGACCCGATACATGCAGAAAAGCAAGATTTGCTAAATGCTCTAATCTTCAATCAAATCTTACATCAATACAGACAAAGTTTGGTAATGAGAGATTCAATGAAGCATGCGGGAGAGAGAATTAATCCTCTTGGTCTAAACTGGCTTCAACTTTGAAGCCTGCTCCGAAGGAAAGACAGTTATCTAAATGCTAAATAAGAAACTTATTGTACTTTTCACGGCATGCTAATCTTTTGTCTATTTCATCTCTATTATTTGTATGCTCATAGACCGCAGTTGTCATGGTGATTATAGCAAGCCACACTCTGTGGATGGCGGCGAGGAAACAGCAGCGAATGTGGTAGAAAAAGAAAAAAATCCACGCAACCCACAGTCCAAAAAAAGGGGGAGGGAGAGAAAAATCTCGGTAAATGAGCCCCTTCTCTGACACCCTGTCTGCGGCGTGCCTCCACCTCCTCGGGGCTGTGGACGCTGAAACCGCATGTCAGCCACGACGGGGACGATCAGACGGCTTGGCCAAACCCCAGAGAGCTGCCCCCTCACTCGCCCTGGAAGCGAGCTCCCCACGCCCGAGCTCACACCTTCCCACGAGGGGCCCCCACGACGTGCCCTTTGCTAGAGGTCTCTCCAGCCCCGGAAGTTGCAGGCTGGAGCCCCGCAGCGCCTTCCCTCTCCCTCCCGGCCCACCCTCCCGAGAGACAGGCTGGGTCGGAGGAAAGGCGCAAGGCTCCCCTGCACTGCCAGCGCTACAGGAGGATGGCAAAAGGCCCGAGTCGCGGCCCAGGCTCTGTAAACGGCGTGGGGAAAGATGCGCTGGGAAGGGGAAGAAGAGCAGCGGATATTCAACAGGCCCAACGAGGGCCCCGGGGACCCCGGGGTGCCTGGGGCCTAGGCTGGGGACAGGGGTCGTTGCTAGGGACCAGAGAGGGCGAGGAAGGACAGGGAGACCCGGAGGAGGAGGAGGAGGAGGAGGAGGAAAGAGAAGAGAGAAGCGAAGAAAATGGAGAAGACGAGGAGAGGAAAAAAGGAGAGAAAAATTAGGTGAAAAGAAGAGAGGGGGGAGGAGAAGTGAAGAAGATGGAGGCGAGAAAGGAAGAGAGCGCGGAAGGAGAGTGCAGGAGAGTCGGGGAGGGAGAGAGACTGAAGAAATGAAAAGGAGGAAAAGAGTAAGGAGAGAGAAAGAAGCGAAGATAGAAAAGGAGGGAGAAGAAAGAGAAAGGACGCGAAATGTGGATGGGAGAAGCAGAATAGAGGTAAAGGGCAAGCGGGGAGGTGTAGAAAGGATGGAGGAGAGAAGGAAGATGGAAGAAGAGAGGAGAAAGAATGGAAGGAGATGGAAAGAAAGGAGGGAGAGAAGGGGAAAGATAGGAAAGGTGGAGAGGAGAAAGGAAGAAAGGGGGAGAGAAAGGATAGAGAAGGGAAGATGGAGGAGCAAAAGTTGGGGGAAGAAGAGAAAAAGGAAGTGTAAGAAGAACAAGAAGGCAGGGGAGAAGATGGGGAGAAAAGGAAACTAGAAGAGAGCAAGTGGGGCGGAGGAGAGAAACAAGAAGGCAGGAGTGATGGAGCTGGGCAGGCGCAGGGCAGTCACGGGCCTCCTCAGCATCTTCTGCCTCCGCAGCCCCAAGGGGAGCCCAGACGCCTCCTGCAGGAGGCCAGGCTGGGAGCCCCGAGCGAGCTCGAGGCACGGGGGCCAGCGGGCAGCGGCGGCGATCGTCCGCTGGACAAAGGTGGCGACCGGGCCTTTTATGCGATTTACAAAAGTTGCCAAATTAAGACGGGATTATAACTGCTCGAGCCCTGGTCGGGGCAGAAAGGTGGGGGCGGCCAATACAGCCCAGCAGTGTTGATGAAAAGCTTAAAAAGTAATAAAGGCGAGAACGGAGCGGCCAAGGAACGCGTCCGACTCTGATTAGAGACGGGAGCGCGCCGAGGCTGTGAACTTGAGTCGTTGTTTGAACTTTAATTTGTTCATTAACAGGATTTGCCCCTCACTGCGAATGTTATTACTTCCCTTTGCCTGCTCCGCACCAACTCCGGGCCCTAATGAAAGAGTCTGGCAAAAAGTTAAACGCCTAGTAATTAACTCATTTAATTGAAAAAGGGAGAGAGAGGGAGAGAGAGGTCTCGCTACAAGCCATAGAAAAGTGACGGGGCAGAAGGAAATGGTCGTGGAGGGCGGGCGGGAGGGGCCCCAGGCTGAGCTAGGGACTGGCCACTTGAGATCGGCCTCCTTGGCCCCGCAGTAAGGCCCGCCAGCCTTCCTGCCTACAGTCTCCGAGGCCAGTCGGTCACCGCGTTCTGCCTCCTCCCTTTCAGGAGGGCCAATCAGCATCCACAGCTCCCAGGTGGGACCTGCCCTCGGTTCTCCAGGGAGCCAGGGGTTTATTTTAGGAGTACCTAGGAGCTTGGTAGTCAGAAATGTACCCTTGGGGTTAGGGAAGATCATTTAATTTTGTTTTAAAAAGGCAACAGAAGTGACTTTATTTTCTCTCTGTCTCTGCCTCTCTCTCTGTTTCTCTGTTTCTCTCTCTCTCAGTCTCTGTCTCTCTCTCTCTGTCTCTGTCTCTGTCTCTGTGTGTCTGTGTCTGTCTGTCTGTCTCTCTCCCCTCTCTCTTCTCCTCCTCGTCTTCTTCTCTCTATTCTACATGCTTGCGGTCCAAACCTGACTTCCTGTCCCTAATCACCTCCTCTATTTGGACAGAAGATAAAAACCTTGAAGATCAGAACTAAAACGAATCCTCTTCCTCTTTTCCAAAATAGCAATAGGGATCCACTTGTCTGCTTCGCCAGGACTTCCATCCAAACTTTGGCCCACCCCTCAAATCCTCTTCCAACAGGAAATTAAGCCACAATTAAATATTCAGGCCCTGGAGCTCTTAGCACTGGTATGTGAGCCTTTGCATGGAAATCAAGAAACAGCCATCAGTTCATACCTTTCTCCTTACTAAAAGTACCTGCTGAGTTTGTTACACCAACACTTCTTTGGTTCTTGTCCCTTCGAAGCTGCCACGTTTCATTGGAAGGGTAGGATTAATTATTTATGGAGACAGCTAGGTGGGCACTCCTAGTGACTAGACCTCTGGGCCTTGAGTCAAGAAGACCTGAGTTAAATTCCTGCTCAAACACTAGCTGAGTGACCTTGAGCAACTCACTTCAGTCTGTCTGCCTCAGTTTCCCCAACTGTAAAATGGGGACAATAATAGCATCTGCTTCCCAGGGTTGTCTCGAGGATCAGATGAGATAAGATTTGTATCGTGCCTGGCATTTAACAAATGCTCGTTCCTCCCTCCCTTCCTAGCATCATAGATTTAGAGTTAGAAGGGACCTTGGAGGTTATATAGTCTAATCCTCACATTTTTTACACATGAGGAAACTGAGGTTCACAGAGGTAAATGACTCTGGCCAAGGTCACATAGGTAGTAAGCAACAAAGGTGGGATCTGAACAGAGCCTCTGGCTCCGAATCTACATTGATTCAAATTTATATTTCATAGAAAAAAAATAGCTCATCAGAATTGCTGTCAGTGGGTGCCTCTCAAGGTTGTTGGCCTCACGTGAAATGCTATAATTACCTTGCTTAACTAGGCTACTCCAATCGTTTCTCTATCACACACATCTATACATTATCTCATTTTATCCCCACGACAACCCTGGAAAGCAAGTACAACCATTATTCCCATTTTACAGTTGAGGAAACTGTGGCAGAAAGAGGTTGTGACTTGTCCAGGGTCAGATGCCGAGGAAATGTCTGGAGCCAAATCTGATGCCAAGACTAGAGCTCTACGCATTCTACCACCTAGTTCTTTCTTATATTGAGCCCAGATCTGTCTCCCTATAACTTTCTACCCACCCTTCAAGGTTCAGCCCAAGTCGAAGCCCAGCCAAAGTCCCATCTTTTCTATGAAGTTTTCCATGACCATTCCACCTGGAAATGATCTCTCTTTTCTAAATTTCTACAGTCCTTAATGATTATAACAAACATTTAGCACCTAGCATATACAGGGTATTCCAAAAGTATTAGTGCAGTTTTGAGCTCTCAAAACTTTAAAAGACGCTAAGATTTGGGGGAGGTGGGTAGCTTGGTGGTGCCATAGTGCACAAAACACAGGGCCTGAAGTCAGGAAGACTCATCTTCCTGAGTTCAAATGTGGTCTCAGACACTTACTAGCAGTGTGACCCTGGGCAAGTCATTTAACCCTGTTTGCCTCAGTTTCCTCACCTGTAAAATGAGAAAGAAATGGCAAACCACTCCAGTATCTTGGCCAAGAAAACACTAAATGGGGTCAGAAAGAGTTGGACACAACATAATAACAACAATGTTTTTGGGACACCCTGTATAGTCTTGTTTATATTATAAGTCTTCCTTTATAGATACTCCCATTTGGATCACAAGCCTCTTGAGAGCAAAGCCTGTACCTTGCATTTCTTTGTATCCCGGACAGTACCTAGCATAATGCTTTGTACATAATGGATAATTCTTAAAAAACCAAATCTTTGACAAAAGAAAGTTTACTCAGCAGTAGCATGGGAAGGAAATTCATCAAAGACACAGCATATGTCTCCAAATTTACCGTGATGTTGAGCTCCCTCAGAAGGACATGTTGAATCCAATGACAATCAAAAGTATTTCAAGCAAGAAGAATGTTGACTATTCATGCTCAATAAATGTTTATTGATCAAAGGTGTGGATGGCATGAAATGGGCCTCCAAAAGAATGACCAGAAATCAGGACTTGAGACCAAGGCTACTACTTTTGGTCCTACAAGATTTGTCCATTTCCTTACCAGACACCAAATTAGAAATTATATATGTATGGCACTCACTTTGCGAAAACCCAGACTTATCCTTCATGCTCTCTTTCTCCGGAGGAGTCCAGCCTGATGTTGATCTGGTCTGCAGGTCTAGATGTCCACCCTGGAGTCTTTGGGAAACAGAGTCAAGGAGGCCTTCATTTTGAAGTCACTATGCAGGAAGGCCAAGTCTCAAGAAGCTATTATTTGCTTAGGGAAAAGTAGAATTAGACGGAGCAAGTACATGTAGACAGAAGGAGCTTCCTTGTATTCAAGGAGATGGGTTCAATTCACACCTCTAACACATTTTAGCTTTGTATCTATGTGCAACTTTGTAAGTTTAGTTCTCTGTAATGCCTGATGCCCTCTAAATTACAGACAAACTGTGGTATGTTAGAAGGAACTCCAGGTTTAGAGCCGGAGGACATGAATTTGAATCTCAGCTCTGCCACCTACTCCCACTTGTGTGTCTTGACCTCTCTGCACCTCAGTTCCTCCGTCTATAAAGTGAAGTGGCTGGACTAGATGAAATCTAAGGTTCTTTCCAACAAAGATGAAATCATAGTTCCAGACAAGTTGTTTTTTTTTTAATATGGAGTTGGAAAATAAGGAATGTATGTGGGGATCTAAAAAGCCCAGTGATGTCACTTTTTCTTTCCTTTAAATCATTGGATACTATGAAAAAAGTAACAATGAAACTGAGGAATGGTTGAATGTGCTATGGTATGTGACTGTGATAGATTACTATTGTACCATAAGAAATGAGGAAAAGAAAAATTTCAAAGAAGCCTGGAAATATTTGTGTGAACTGATACAGAATAAGATGAGCAGAACCAGTGATACAATTTGTACAATGACAACATTGTAAAAAAAAAGCAACTTTGAAAGACTTAAGAACACTGATCCAATGTAATGACCAACTAAAATTCCAGAGCACCCATGATAAAACATGCCACCCCCTCCTGACAGAGAGGTGAGGGACTCAATATGCAGAGTGAGACAGACATTTTTGGACATGGCCAATGTGGGAATTTATTTTACTTGACTATGCATGTATATCACGAGGGCTTTGTTTTTATTTGTATTTTTGAGTGGAAACAATGGAAACTTAATACTTTTGGGACCCAGTAGAGTGTCTGCCTTGAGGTCAGGGATTAGATTTTTGCCTCTGTAGCCCCATGCCTAGTGTAATGTCTGACGTAGGAGTAGGCACTTTTTTTTGGTATTTGTTATCTTTTTTCCACATGCTTATGTTTTCTTCTTTTTAAAAATAATATTTTTTCAAATTACATGTAAAAACCATTTTATCATTCTTTATAAAAATTTTACATTGCAAAATCTTTCCACCACCCTCCCCTCCCCACACCCTGAGACTGTAAGCAATCTGATATAGGCTATACATGTATAATCATGTAAAAACATATTTCCATGTTAGTCATTGTGTGGAAGAAAACTTGGAAAGAAAGAAAGAAAGAAAGAAAAAGAAAAAAGAAAGAAAGAAAGAAAAAAGGAAGGAAGGAAGGAAGGAAGGAAGAGATAGAGAGAGAAATAGTATATTTTACTCTGTGCTCAGACTCTGTCAGTTCTTTGTAGGCAGATAGGATTTTTCATCATGAGTCTTTTGGAATTATCTTGGATCACTGTATTGCTGAGAATAGCTAAGTCATACAATATCAATGTTACTGTGTATAACCATCTCCTGGTTCTGATCACTTCATTCTACATCAGTTCATGTAAGTCTTTCCAGGTTTTTCTGAAATCACCCTGCTAGTCATTTATTATGGAACAATAGTATTCCATTATAATCATATACCAAAAGTTGTTCAGCCACTTACCAATTGATGGGCATCTGCTCAATTTTCGATTCTTTGCCACCACAAAAAGAGCTTATACCTTATACAAATAGATCCTTTCCCCTTTAAAAAAAAAATCTCTTTGGGATACAGACCTAGTAGTGGTATTGCTGGGTCAAAGGGCATGTAGTTTGATTGTCCTTCGGGCATAGTTCCAAACTGCTCTCCAGAATGGTTGGACCAGTTCACAACTCCACCAACAGTGCATTAGCGTCCCAATTTTCCCACATCCCCTCCAACATTTATCATTTATCTTTTCTGTCATATTAGCCAATCTGATAGGTATAAGGTGATACTTCAGAGGTGTTTTAATGTACATTGCTAGTGATTTAGAGTATTTTTATATGACTATAAACAACTTTGATTTCTTAATCTATAAACTGTTCATATCTTTTGACCATCAATTGGGGAATGATTTGTACTCGATTCAGTTCTCTATATATATGAGAGATAAAGCCTTTATCAGAAACACTTTTTTAAAAATTTCCCCAGTTTTCTGCTTTCCTTCTAATTTTGGTTGCATTGAGGGGCATTTTTAATACATATTTGTTGAATTTGATTTAAAATCTAATTCCATAGGTGGTAACTGGAGAACATTGACTTAGAGACTAAATGCCTCCCACTTCTGACTCATTCTCCAGCTTCTGTTGTCCATTGGGGGCCTTTCTCACTAGATAATCTCACTCCCTAAACAAGCAGACTGCCTTGGATGCCTTTTGAAAAAAAAATAGCTTATAACTGAAATACCAAAAAAGTGCCATTTCCATACATAAGCCAAAACACAAAAAGAGGGTTCTATATGAAACTGTGAATCTCCATTTGATACCACTTGCTTTAAAAGGTTTAAAATACATTTTAACATTTCTTTTTTAAAAAAAGAAACTTAATGCTTGCTAACTGAAAAAAAAAAGTAAAATAAGATAATAGGTACATAGGAACAGAAGAAAGTAAAAATTACAAAAAGAAATGTTCATCTGTTCCTGGTCCAAGCCATTACCGGGAGTTCTGATAAGCCTTTTTGTTCTACAAGGAAACTGTTGAGAAAAAAAGGATCAGAAAATAGTTTGGTTCATTAAGTCTTCTGCTGGGAAAAGTCAACATGAAATATTCAACAAAGAAAGCAGGAAACTAAAGATGGAGGAGCAAGGACTATACCAAAGGCCACCTCAGGTCCACTGAGTCCCTCCTCCTTTGTGTCTCTAGTTTTTCAAAGATAACTTTGTCTTGATCCTGTCTTGGCCTCTCAAAAAAGGTATTCAAGGCCTGAAGCCTTCCCTCGGCAATAAGAGAAGGAGAAGCAATGATAATGACTCACATCTCTATATTGCTTTAAGGTTTACAAAACATTATAGATTCACAGAATCATAGAAATGCAGCATTTTGGAGTTGTAAAGTACCTAAGTGAGTCACCTAGCTCAGCCCATAGCCAGAAAGGAATTCCTACTAGAACATACCTGATTGAAGGCCTCTGCTAAGGGAGATCCACTACCTCTCAAGGGAGGCCATTCCATTTTGGTACAGATCTAACTGTTCCTGACATCAAGCCTAAATAATAATAATAATATTCAGTCATTTTCAGTCATGTCTGACTCTTTATGACCCCTTTTTTTAGGATGTTCGTGGCAAAGATACTGGAGTGGTTTGGCATTTCCTTCTCCAATTCATTTTACAGATGAGGAAACTGAGGACAACAGGGTTAAGTGATTTGCCCAGGGTCACACAGCTAGTACATAATAATAATGTAGCCAACATTTATATAGCACTTTAAAGTTTGCAAGGTGCTTTTCAAATATTATCTCGTTTTATTCTCTCAAAACCCTGGGAGGTAGCTGCTATTATTATCTCTATTTTACAGATGAGGAACTGAGGCAGGCAGAGGTTAAGGAACCTGTCCAGAGTCACACAGCTAGTAATTACCTGAGGCCAGATTTGGACTCACAAAGAGGAGTCTTCCTGACGCTATCCATTGTACCACCTAGCTGCCCCTGAGTGGAGGATATGAAAAGGCCTCACATGATAGACCCTAGGTTATTCTTTGAAGGAAGCTCATTTAACCAAAACAAATTTAATTAATTCTGACATTAGGCTGCTATGCCATCTGACTTCACCTGAATGTATTCCCATCCCTTGCCCACGTCTGAACCTTGGATATTCTATTTAGATTAGAATTTGTCTCAATTCATCTAGCCCACTCTTCTGCTTTCATGACATGAGTTTACATCTGCCTTATTCCAAATGGGCAGGAATCTATTTTCTCTTTTCAAAAGCATTTAAAAGAGGAGATTTCATAGTCTCCTCAAACAACCCCTTCCAACACTCAAATATCCAGTAAGAACAACATTGTTTTCCTTTAGTACCAACTTTCAACTCTCATGCATATTTCTTCTTCTTCTCTTCTGAGTAGAAATGGAAAATAACAAATGAACTATTCTTTAAAAAAAGGGGGCATCCAGGTGGTGAACTGGATAAAGCACTGGGCTTAGAATCTGTTGAGTTAGAATCTGGCTTCAGACGCTGGCTAGCTACATGACTCTGGGCAAGTCACTTAACCCTGTGTGCCTCAGTTTCCTCATCTGTAAAATGAGCTGGAGAAGGAAATGGCAAACCACTCCAGTATCTTTGCCAAGAAAACCCCAAATAGGGTCAAGGAGAGTCAGACGTGACTGAATGACAAGAACAAGAGTCCTTTCTAATTTTTAAGACCATTAATAAAACTTGCAATGCAATTTGATGAACTGCTGTTTATCAGATTCTAGGTCCAGCAGGCTAGGGGCTGGGGTATACAAAGACAGGGTTCATCCACATTTCATCTGGCACTTTTGTTCCTGTGGGATCCTACGAAACCCACCCAGGAGATAACACAGAGAGAGTGGCCCCCCACACCCTAAGGGAAAAATAACCTTCTCTGAGATTTAATCATTCTAATTGATTGTGGCCTGTGATTGTATGGAATTGTAAATTATTAATGTTTTTTTTTTAAATCTTGTTTAATAATTAGCTAACCTTTACTGTTGCTCAAGGTCATGGGCAGGATGTTATACAGTGGAGAGAAAACTGAATTTGGAAAGTGAGCAGACCTAGCTCCAAACCCCAGCTCCACTGGCTAGTACTTGTGTGCTATTGGGTGACTCACCTCCCCTTTCTGGGCCTTAGTTTCTTCTTCTGAAAAATGAGGACCACATGGTCTCTAAGGCCTCTTTCAGCTCTATAATGATGATCTCTAACTACGAGAAATAACAAATATATTTTGACCTCCCTTGCCCATTCATGTGGGGCGGCCAGGTGACACAGTGGATGGAGCACTGGCTGGGAATAGGAAGACTAAGCTTCGTGAGTTCAAATGTGGTCTCAGATACTTACTCGCTGTGTGACCCTGGGCAAGTCACTTCACCCTCTTTGCCTCAGTTTCCTCATCTGTAAAATGAGCTGGAGAAGGAAATGGCAAACCACTCCAATACCTTTGCCAAGAAAACCCCAAATGGGGTCACAATGAGCGAGACATGACTGAACAACAAACGCCCTTCAGTTACGTTAGGGGAGTTTAATATAATATCTATACCCCTGCTCACTACCATATAGGACATAAGTGACATTTAATTTCTTAATAAAGATTTATCATCACCTCTTTGGAAAACTTTGTAACATCAGCTCTGGGATTTGCAGGGGTGTGGGGGGACAGGCCTGGTTCTAGTTAATGACACCTCCTTTGCCCTTTCCTCCAACTCCATGCCCTTGAATTTACGAGTCCTCAAAGTCATAGAATAACTGGACTTTCAAATAGTCAGTCACCCCAACCCCTGATGGATATTGAGTCAGAAGGCTTGTGTTCTAGTCCCAGAGCTGTCACTTAGCAGATGGGTGACCTTATACAAGTCATATAACCTTCTGGGCCTTGGTTTCCTCAACTGTAAAATGAGGAAGTCATACTGAATGACCTTGAAAGTTCCTTTCAGCTCTAAACTTATGGTTATTATAATCTGCTAAATGTGACTTTGAAGTCATAACTTTGGTTAGCCTTCAAAATGTCCATTCAGGTCCTTGAATTACTTCAGGTCCCTCAAAGTGGATGTTTATTCCATTGCTAATATCATTGGCCAAAACATTTTGTAGCTTCTAAAGCAAGACAAGGAAGGGCATCTCATTACTGAACAACCATCACCTCTCTTGATCACCCACCATATTTCTCACACTTTTGATTCTTTGCAAAAATCAAATCTACCCTCAGAAGATGAAAAATTGTCGACATTAAGGATGACATTCAAAAGACCATGTCTCAGATTCCAGAAACAATGACAAAAAAGCAGTTCCCAGAATTCACTTGGGCAATGAAAGAATGTTGGGAATAAATATGTTGTCTCCTAAGGTGTCCACTTTGAAGAAGCAAAACTCATTTGGATGTGGAAATTTGAGCATGAGTGTGTTAAAAAAAATCCCTTTATACTATAAAGTCATATTTGAAATAAAGATGATTGTAGTTAGATTTCATCTACATTATTACAATCCTTCTACACAACAAATGATGAAACAAATCTACCTCCTCTTAGGATCAAGGCGGGAGACCCTCAGTGTGGAATGTTGCATCTGTTGGCAGAAATAGTCTCTGTGTTGATTGGTTGGTTTAGCCACTTTTTCTTTGTGATAAAAGAGATTTCTATCCTGATGACTGGGGAAGATGGAATATCAGAAATAACTGTGGTTTAAGAAAATGAAAGGTATCAATAAAACTTTTTTTAAAATCTATCAGCTGATTAGAGAGAAATGGTTATTCTTCAATGTCCTTGCCTCTGGTTTGTCCAGTACAAACATACAGCCCTTAGTTGTGCCCTCCAGAAATGCTTATAGCACAGCAGCAAAATGTTTTTAGTTTTTAAGGATTTGGTCCTATTACCATGATTTCCTAAGTTGTTCAAATATGGCTACAATCACTCAACCAGAACCAATCCTCTGTATGTAAATTCCTTCCTAGGGCCAAATTCTGTATGTTTTACTCCTCTTTTTTCTTTAAAAAAAAAAAAAAGGACATTTTAAACAGAAATGTCTCTTTGCTTTATTCTTTGCTTGTTTGGGAAGTAGAAAAAAGCACATGAATTTGTTTTAAGGGTGTGTTTTTAACAACAAAAAAAAATTTTTTAAACAGATAATATCAGGCAACCCAGCATACCATGCCATGTGACAAGCATTTCAAATGATTTTTCCCCTGTGGCTATTATTTTTCAATGAAGTACCTAAGCAAATTCTATGTACTAAGAAGAATTAAAGTAACAATAATGTGGTTTTCATTGGTCATCATTACATAAACCCTTTATTTGATCCCTTTCAATCTTACAAGTATTTATATTAGAAAAATAAAGTATGGCATTATGAATAGGGCACAGGCTTAAGAAACAGAAATCCTATATTCTAGTCCTAGTCTTCTGAATTAAACCCAGTGTTCTTGGCCCCCAAAGGCAAAACCAGGACCAAAAAGGTGGATGTTACAAAGGGGCAGATATTAGGTTCAACAGAAAGGAGAAAAATTCTTCCAAACAGAACTGTCCAGAAGTGGAATGGATTACTGGACTATGTAATGAGTTCCCTGTCACTGAAAGTCTTCAAGTGGAGGTTTACTAACGATTTTCCAGAAAGTCATAGAAAGGGAGAATTCCTGCTTCAGGGAAGAGGTTGGCCTCTGAGCTTACTTCCATTTCACATACTCTATGATCCTATTTTTATTCTTGAAATGATGCTTTATTGAAGTTAATTTACCTTTCTGTGCTTCACTTTCCCCAAAAGCAACATATCAAAATTTTCTCACCTCTTTCCTATTTTACAAAGATATTTTAAATTAGATATTTTATGAAACCGTTTTATTTTCTTGGGGAGAACTTTTTTTAAAAAAGAAGTCACAACACAATTCAACAAACTGTTATTACCTTTCTATATAATATTCAGTATATATTATTAAAAATGGCTAGAGTCTATAATTACATACATATATATATGTCTCTACAGATAAAGTTAAGCAGAATACACAGTGGATATTTAATAAGCACTTATTGAGTGAATGAACAGAAAAATGGAACAGAACCAAGAAATTCTCACCAAGAAAAAAGAACAAGAGGTATTTAAGGACTTTCCTTCTGATTTTCTTTGTGATCTATGGTAAACCACATAACTGCTCTAAGCCTCAGTTTCCCTATCTGTAAAGCAAGAAAGACAAATCTCACTTCTCATAAAGTTGTGAGCAAATTGAAAAATGTTCAATAATAAACACTACATATTCCAGAATTTTAAAAGAAATATTTCATCTAAATAAAAATATTTTACTGTTGGGTAAACAAATACCCTCCTACAGATGCCTAGAGGCAACATTTTTGGTCGGGGAGCAGGAGAGTAGCAGGGAGAAATGAGAAGATAGTTAATTTTTAGTAAGCCATAAACTTTAGAAAGGAACCAATAAGGTAGACCGCCATGTCTGTTCTTCTCACTGGTATCGATCTGTATAACATTCCTTAGGGTACTGAAATCAGGCTTGTTTCTGGTCAGCATAATTTTTTTCTATCCCTTCTCTTATCTTTTTTTTTCCCTTTAAGTATCTGGAGGGGACTGGGTGTTGCCCTGTTGGTTAGCATAATGGGTACCGGGGCATTGGATCTCACCTTAGGAAGTCATGACAATAGGAACAAATCTTTAAGAACCAAAACGCTTTGTATGTTATTTTATCATATGAGGATTTCTGGAGGGCACAACTAAAGGATGTGTGTTTGTGCTGGATATACCAGAGTCAAGAACATTGAAGAATAACCATTTATCTCTAAGCCTCTGATAGGTTTTTTGTTTTCTGTTTTTTAATTTTGTTGACTTTTTGTTTTCTTAAACCATGGATTTTTCAGATATTTCTCCTCCCGTCACCCTCCCACCCCACCAGCTAACCTCCTAGTCTCCTCTCTTAGGGTTGAATAAAGGCAAAAAGAGCCAGGTAAAAACAAGGGGCTTAGTAAACACGAGAGGGCCTTTCTACTAAGGGAAGAGGTGAGTCAGAGACACTCGATCTTGGGACCTGGGCTGAAACTGGATTAAGTGTGGAGCCTGTGCAAGCCCTTGCACATTCTTGCCCCAATCTCCCTACTTCTTCCAATCTAATCCAATCCAATTCAATAAGCCAAATTTAAAGACGCTGAAATGGTCGTTTGTTCATTCATTCACTCAACGAGCATTTATTAAGCGCCTACTATACATCAGGCACTGTGCTAGACGCTGAGGATACTAAGTCAAAAATGAGGCAGTCCCTGACCTCAAGGAGCTTCCGTTCTGGGGAAGGGCAAGGAGGGGAAGGACGCAACATGTAGATACATGTCAATACCATCTCCCAGACAGTAATGATCGGCAGCCCTGAGTTCAGGACACAGGCCAGCCCTTCAATGACTCCAATCCCGCAAACCCCCCACTCATCCCCGCCCCAGCGCTTGCTATTTCTCGCGAGGTCCTTAAGCTGGAAAGAGGAGCCCCCCACCCCTGCCTTTAAAATAAAAGAGGCTGCGGCCGTGGGCGGCAGCTGCAAGTTCCAGGGAGGTGGCTGAGATGGCACGTATTGAGCAGCCTTAGTGGGTGCACACACATGCACCCCAGGTGCCGTCAGCGGGTGGGAGATCTTTTTAGCGGCACCTCCTTGCCCCCCAAAACACACACACACACACACCTGCAAGACTCCTGTGGGGCCCCGACCCTGGAGGCTGAGGATACTCACTGTCCAACCTCGCAGCCTGGCCCCGTCCTGGTCCCCGGCAGCTGAGCCGAGCCCGCCCTGGTCACCCCGCGCCTGACGCCCAGTCGGACAGCTCCGGCTCCCCGCGATGTGTACAAAGAGAGCGGCCTCTACCGTCCACTGCGGACTCCACAGCCGCCCGGTGGGAGGCCACGCTTTCAGACAACAGCTCCCCTTTCCCTGCCAACGCCCCCTCCCCCATCTCCCTCCTCTCCCTCCCCGCACGAGGGATTAAGATCCCTCTCCCACAGCAGATGAACGAGAAGCGACGTGGAAATCTTTCTACCCAAATGAACTGTGATATCCTTTTGATGGGCATAATTTATTCCATAACAGTCCCTGGACTGAAACGATCAATTAGCAGCCTGAAACGCACTGTGAAGTAAATTGTCACACTCTCTATTACAGGATGGTTATCGTATATTTATAAGGTGTGTTTTCTGCAATCAGAACCAACAAGGTGTTGAGTGATCAGTCATAAATGCAGTTCTTCAAAAAGAGGAGGGGGCCAGGGAGGGAGAAGAGCTCTTGACATTGTGTGCAGGAAAAAGAAAAAAAAAAATGTATGACACTTGATGGCAACTGCCTCCCCCATCCCCGGCCCCCGTGTGGTATTTCATCTAGGCAAGTGGGAGGTGCACTAGGAATTGAAGACTGCCCACACACGTAACCCAGCGGAGCCAGACACTTTGACCACTACGGTTGCTTCGGCCTCCTGCCTGGCCTTTGAGCCGCACAGAGCTCTTCAAGTGGAGGGCTTTTCTGATTATGTAAAATACAGATCATAAGCTGAGCCTGACAGTACTTTCTCTCTCTCTCTCTCTCCCCTCCAGAAAGCTCTTGATAAATCATCTTACTGGTCCTATTTCTGCACTTCCCTAGACCCTCCAATATCTTTTGCTTTAAATTAGTTCTACAGTGACAAAAAGATGGACTTTTAGTCCTTGCTTGCGTCGGGTGTCATCTTCTAGTCCTTTCCATTAGAGCTGTTGAGGTCAGATGATAACATTTTTAATGCCCCTCCTTTCCCAAATGGAAAGATAATTTATTTAAAAATCAGGACCCTAGGCCAGATTCATCACCCATTCAGCCTCGAAGAATATTATAATTTAAATTGGAAGGACCCTTACAGGTCATCTAGTATAATTCTTTCATTGTACAGATGGGGAAAGTGAGACCTCGAGTGATATGTGACTTCTACAAAGTCACTGAGGTAGTATGGGGCAGAGCCAAGATTTGAACCTAAGGCTTTGGACCCCCAGATCCTTCCACTACACTATACTGCCTCTGTTAGGCAGGCTGTTACATGCTATCACTTTTATGTCAGCCTCAAAGAGCAAGGGTGTATTCCCCAAGATTCTCTTACAATACACTATGGGACCCTCTTCCATGTACTTCTATATTCAAAGCATCTGTGATGTCAGGCATGTGGTGCTCCCTTCCAAGATGCAGATCAAAACCCATCTACTGCTCATCCTGTGCTACTCTTGTCCAAGTCCTAATAAGTCCTCTGCAGGGGACCTGCCCAAACTGCCAAGGCCTTACTCTTCATCTTGACACTGCTTTGATAGTGATGAAGCACAAGGGCTGTCTGTTGTCCTTCATTTTCTCCCTATGACTAGCCCACCTCCTTTGTAGGTCATACATTTATTTGATGATACCCTTTATATCACTTCTCTAGCACAATTCTCCACGAGTAATAGGCTGCAGCCCTACTCATACACATTACGACCCTCTAGATGGGGCCAACCTTCAATTCTTCAGAGATGGTATTATTCCATGGTTTTAAGCCGTATGACATCACTAGAATAATACCGTCATGCTGCCCATTCTCTCCCCCTTCCCCCACAAGGTACCCTTCTGCACTCTTCTGCTAGAACACAGATCTAGAACCAAGTTCAATGATCAGTCAGAGCTGGCATGAAGCCACTTAGAATAAGTAAACTGACACCATGTGCCCTGCGGATGTGGCCACCTTTTATTTTTGTCTGTGGTTGAGTTAGAAGGAACACCCAGAGCATGCATAGAGACCATGGTTTATGATTTAACCTGCTTCATCCTATTCCCTGTGACTTCATATCAAACCTTTGTTACAGTTTTGAGTTTATGCCATAAAGACAAGGCTTTGGGGAGAAAGATCAGGTTGGATCTTAGGGGCAGAAGGAAGTTGTTGACTGGTAAACTACTCGAGTCATGGGCATGTGGTGGTGGTTCATGCTCCTTCCTCAGCATATGATAGAGCCTGCCAGATCACGAAAGTCCAGCCTGGAGTCTTTTCCTCATTTAACCTCTAGGTAAGTTAGACACAAATTTAAGAAAATTCTGGGTGAGGCTAATGTATCATTTTCCAAAGATGGGTTTGGACAGGAAGTATATTTCTTTATCTACAAGGAAAAGTTACACCCATCCTCCACTCCAAAAGTGATCAAAGTTTTGTGCCTTGTCTCAATTGGAAAACCTTTGTCACTGACCTGAGAATATGCTCCCTGTCTCTCCCAACCCACAGACACGCCCTTCATTTTCAATCCACAAAGGGGTGAGACCTGGGGTGGGGGGGGCAGGGAGGGAAGAAAAGAGCCCTTCCAACCAAGTCACTGAAGGCTATAGAGCTGCAGAGGCCCTGCCAAAAGAAAGCCAAGCAGCTTTGGCTTGGAGGGGACTGGGGAAGGTGCCAAGGAGGTGGGCAGAGCCACCTGTCCAAGGCGCCTAGCCCTGAAAACAGAATGTGGCTTCTTAATGGACTTCAAATTACCAACATCGCTAAACTCTCCCTTAATAGACTCGTAAAGATCTGCTTGCTACCTTTCTCCCCTTCATCTAGAATTTGTAACCAAGAGCCCAATTTTGTCATTTGGAAATACTAATTATCTAATCACGCCCGCCATGCTGCATAACGCACTTGTCTGCCCAATTAGCTAGGACAATTATTAAAATTCGGAGGCCTAATTATGTCTCAATTTAATGCTGGCAACCTCGCATCCGAGCAGTAATTAAAATCCTCTCTTTGCCTCTGCCTTTAGGGCAGGGGATGATTAGGACCTGTCAGGGGGGGTACTGAACCGAACCAGTCAGGCAGATTGCACAACACGACCCTGCATTGTTAAGTGTGTCAACATATTAACCTGAATTCCCTTCAGCCCCCACATAATCACATTGGGTGGAGGAATAAAGGGGCTAAAACATGAAGCATTTTATTAAAAAAACATAAATTCTTTTTAATTAATGCTATAAGAGATCTGACGAATTTCAAGCTTCTAAGTGCTGGGAGACACAAGACTAGTTCATCTAATTATCAGCAAATGTACTCCTTTCTGTTAAAAAAAATTTTTTTTTACTTATTTAAAGAAAATGATCCTTTTTTTCCAGTGATAGTTTTTTTTTTTTTAAAGCACAGCTCAGCTAGTTAGCTTCCAGAAATACACTTGATAACCAGTTTCGTTTGATGATGGGACACAAGTGAATGTTGACTTCCAAAAGAATCAAATCCAAGACTGGAGGCATAAATAAAAAGGCTAGAATTTAATACTTGAAAGATGTTAATAAAAGTTGAACATTAAAAATCATAATATTGAGATAAATTCAAAATATTTATCTTATTCAGCTCACAAGTTTGAAGTCTGAAATGAAGCCAGTATGAGGAAGGTGGGAGAATAACCCAAAGATAGGAGGGAGCTAAAGCAAGCCTGCGTTGCTTGGGAAGCTCATTGATTTGGAGGGTTGCAGTCAATGTGTGCTAACTAACTTGGTCTGAGCACCCTTTCCCTGGGAAGAATCAGCAATACAATAAGCCCACTTAGAATCTCCCTTCCTTTCTTCCAAAGCCAAGTTTGGACACAGTGTTTTATCCAGATTTTCATGGATTCAGCTCAGCATTCAGGTGGCTTGTATTCATTTAGCTTGGTCTTGGACAGAATTATTTCTGAGCAGATAGGACTAAAGAAGGAAACAATGACTTTATTTGGGTCTTTAGGCTTCTTCGGTACACAGATCATTTTTAACAGAACAAATGACCTCATGGCCTCACATCAAAACACACACACACACACACACACACACACACACACATACACACACACACCTCAACGTGTAGCAGAATGGTACTGTTTTAAAAGACAGCTCTATAAAATTATGGTTTTGACTGAATGGCCTAGAACTCAGATTTCATCAGTGTGGTGACCCACACCTATTAACCTGGATTCTCCTATCTGCTTCTGCATTCAGTCTATTGTTTTGGTTGAAGAAAATCCAGCCTTACACAGATATGTCACTGGAAAGGGGAGGGGTATTTTAATAGGCAAATAATGTCTTCGTATGATTATAAAAATAGTTTTCACTTCATGGACCCCCTGAAAGTATCTTAACCCAAAACCACATACTGCAATGGTTTGAATGCAGGAGCAGATATAAGAATCCAGATTTTATCAAGCCAGATATTAAAGATATTTGCAAAAATAAGTAAAATAATGTAACCTCATTAATTTTTTCTTTTGGAAAAGTTGCATTTTCAATAAAAATGTTATTTATGATAACATGTAATGGGTTTCACATGTTTCTTGAACTTTTTCCATATATGCTTTTTTTTTAATAAATATTTTTAAAAGTTACCAGTTTTAATTTCTAGATACATATAGATATAGATACAACACCAAAAAAACAAAAGTTCCTTGAGGTCCTCAATATTTTTAAGAGTGTAAAGAAGTCCTGAGACCCAAAAGTTGGAGAACCCTGTCGCATCTCTTTTTTCTCCTTTTGGAGCAACAGGCTTTGTGACTTTGCTAGTGCAGAAACCTCCTGATGCAGAAATGCCTTCTACCACTGCAGATTCCTATTCTGAACCTTATGGTCTGAAGAGTCATCCCCGGGCCACTGAGAAGTTAAAGGATTTGTCCAAGGTCACACAACCGGAATCTTTTTGAGGTAAGACTTTAGCCCAGGTATTTCTGAGGCCAGCCCTCAATCTACTACAAATAACATGTAAATTATCAATTCGTGCCAGAGACTGCTGTAAACAATGATACTAAAAAAGACCAACTCATCGATCAGTGAAAAGACCACTTGCTGCTGTGAGGACTAAATGAAATATTTAAAGCATTTTTTGAACTTCAAAATGCTAACTATTACTGTTATTATTATCATTAGGATGCCCTGAGAAGTCACTGGACCACAATTTGAGAGGTGTAATAATAATAGTACTGATATTTACACAGTTGTTTAAGGTTTGCAAATTGTTTTATGTGACCTCACTGGAGATGCCCCATGGCCTTTCAAGGTAGGTGCTACAAGTATTATCATCTCTATTTTTACAGATAATAAAAGAGACCAAAAGTTTAGGTTAAAGGACTTGCCCAGTGTTACATCACAAATAAGTCTTGGCCCTATGTAATATAGCTTTAACTATACTCATTGATAAAGTAAAAATATTTGTTTCTGATTGTGTATATTAGGTGCTGGGGGTAAAGGGAGTAATTCTTCATGTCCAAATTTTCATATTTTCCAACTACGCGCTAAAAATATTATCTTCATTCAGTGATGATGAAAGTAGAGGTCCTCTCTCCTTTCCCACGTTTGGATAAAAGAGTGTGATTTGGTCCTCAGTAAAAAAGCTCTCTTGATCCCAGCTGCCAGAAGCCCCCTGCTAGCAAAGGCAGTGGCTACAGATGGTCCTTGCTAGCACCGTTTGGCTTGAGTGTGGACAGGCCCTGAGGCATTTACGTTGCATAGACTGGGGGAGGGTAAGCCCGCCCATTCTGCTCTCCCACTGTGTGTGCCTACATCTTGAAAATGGCCTTGCTCTGAGTCTCTTTGGATGGCAAACTAAAGTGCAAATCTGTGTTCTGACTTGTTCGAGAGGCTGTCAGCATGTTTTCCTCTTGTCAGCAGCAATTGACTGGTCAGGCTCACCCTGTACAGCAATTGTAACAGCTCATTGACAGACCAGTGACCCAGCTGGACCTGATAATGGAAAACTATTGATTTTTGTGGGCTCAACAAATCTGAAACGAAGGACCAATGTAATGTCATCAATTGTCTTGGACTCTGATAACCCAGGGGAAAAAAGTTTCTGAGTTCTTCTTCTACATCTCCTGACAATGTTGGCTTAAAAATAATCACACACAATCACTTTGTAAGTTTTTCTTCTTACATCCACAAAACTATTCAACTATTTCTTAAAGGCCTCATTATTCGAAGAACCTGTGTTTACAAGGTAAGGGTGAGTGAGGTGGGGGGGATGAAATTAGTTTGCCAACCTGCGGAGATTGAATGCATTCTTCAAGAACAAACAACTAATGGAAAGGATGCTTTAGAAAGATAATATTCAAAATGGTGTCTATCACAAAAACATTTATAGAGAAACAAAGAAATCAAAATAAAATCTAAAATCTAATGATTTATGATAGCCACCTAATACATAAGACCACGAGAAAACTGACAGCTTGCCTGAGCCGACTTGATTAAAGGATGAATGACTTGGGTTTTGAGAACTCTGTAATATGGCATCTTTCACAAGCATGGAATTGTTGAAAAAGGACCCCCGCCCCCAAAATATTTTTTTCTCTCTTCAGTTGAGTATTTCAAAACCATAAAAATGGCTCAGTCAGCTTGGCAATGCCAGGAATGTTGTATAATGCTACCACAGACTCAGCATTGAGCTTCTGATGGCACGAGGTATTTTCTAATGGCCTTGGTTGAATGAAACTTTCTTTTAAGAAGAAGGGAAGGAGTCAACAAGGGTATTGATCTTGGTTGCTGACCTCATATATTTAGTGCATAGTTGCCCTGATCCACAGTACAAGAAGCCTTACAGTCGAGCCTGACCTCTAGACAAAATGGACTAGAGTAGCAGAGAAGGCAGAAACATGAGGGGCTTTCACATTTATTCTGTGAAAAGGGTCTGAAGACATTAGTCTTAGAGATGAGTTAGAAAGAAATCCTGATGACACCAAAGCATTGAAAATGAGCCTGAGCTGTGGCAGGGCTCTTGTTCACAGGAGCGTGCAATCTTCACACTCTGCTGTAATCTTCCTCTTATGACCTTCGATTAGCAACATCCCTACCACACACCTCTCCGATATTCTAGCACTGTCGAAATTAACTTCACTGTTTGGCTGTTCAGTAGCAAACACCCAGAGGACGGGGGGCCTAAAAATATAAATATACATATGTGCTGGGTTTAAAAATCACACCCAGCTGGGAGTAACACCTTGAGAAATATTTTTAAATGGTTCAGGAGATCATCCTACATTATGATTCTATGATATGCTATCTCAACTAAATCTCTTTCAATCAAATAAACATTTAAGAAATAAATGCCTGTGTGCACAGCCCTCAGACCATTGACTTGCTCCATTACTTATGATGTAAGTTATTGACAAGGGTTTGTTGAAGTGAATTGGATCCCCAACAAACCTTTGTCTGAAAACTCACACTTAGAGGGAATGCACCAATTACTTAATGCAGTCCCTTCTACTTTGGGATGCTTGTAATCATTAGGATGCTTTCCTCCCCTAACATTAAAACTAATCCAGCTTTCACCAACTTCCATCCACCGATCCCAGAGCTACCTAATCCAGTGCATAGTTAGACATTTGGTCTTATAAGAGAGGGAGAGAGGGACTATGAACAAAACCAGCTTTGTTGAGCTTGTTAGATGGAAAGTAATGGTTGGTATGGGTTTGAGATAGTTTTAAAAAAATGCCGATGCACTAATAAAGGAGCATCTACCGAAGATCCTGGAGAACACAAGTGCTGGGGGTGCCAAGAAACACCTTAATCCCACTTGGATTGCTACCAGCTCTGCTCTGAGGTCAAATGGCACAGCCCTAACACTCCTTTCTGCTACCTCAGTTGTCTGAAAAATAGGTAGCATGAGAGTTCTCTGAATTTGCTTTCCTGTTCTAGGATGACCATCTGTTTACTTCCTACTCCTGCACTGCAGCAGCTCCTGGACTGAGGTCAGAATACCTGGCTTTGAATCCTGGCTCTGCAACTCGTCAACCACAGAAGCATGGAAGGTGACAATGCTGGCATTCCCTACCTTATTAGGCAGGTTGTATCAGAGGATCTCAAGTCCTTAATTAACATCTTTATCTGAGTCTCAGCCATTTGAGGATGAAAGAATTTGGAGTCTAAAATCAGTTGAGCAGAACAATCCTAGCCTATCTACTTAGTAATACCCCTACCACAAGGGAACCCAAATACATAATTCTACTTGAAATACTGATTTTAAGGATGTTCCAAAATACTCAATTTTTCAGTGGTTACTTTCATCGTTAAAATCTCACCTGTTCTGTGGGGCACTGCAATCTAGCCTTTCACTCTTATTTCAATTGTGCAAGGACAGCAAAAGGATAAGATTTTAATTTCTGTTAACTGTTTTTCTTCCTTTCTAAATCAGTTATCCTTTCCAGTGGATAGAAAGATGCAAGGCTATGGGTGGGCAATATGGCATATGCAATCAAATACGATTCTAAGGTTGACTTTCAACTGTTTTTCATTGTTGGGCTGGTTCAAGAGTATACATATATGTAGAAGGTTGAGCATATTAGGAAAGGGCTATCGTGGAAAAGTAAAAGGCATCAAACTTTTTTTCCTTGAGACAACAGTCAAAGGCATTTTTCTTTTCCTGGGAGTCTGACAAGTCTATTCCTATGAAGCCAGCCTTAAAATTCAAAATTTCTGGGCTTGGGCCCTAGGTCTGCCACTGCCTTGTTGCATATGTTGGACAAATTGCTTTCCCTCTCTGGACCTGTCCTCAGTTTCCTCAACTATGCATTCCAGTAAAATGAAAGAGGGCAAAGGTTACTGTTTTTGTCCCCAGGGCTGGCTGAAGAGATAGTTAATACTTGTTTGTTAAACTGAAATAAATAGAATCATAGGTGTGGAGTTTTAATCATCTCAGCAAAAGAATCTTCTCTTGACAACTTGCTTTTTCTTTTAACATGAGTGTATACCTTTGTACCATGCACTGGACTTGCACATGCTCAGAGAAGCATGCTTATATGGAATATTTTTGCCCCTGTTCCAAAAATGTCTCTGCAAGGCTCAATGTGGCAAACAGCAAATGACTTAAGACTTGCTGACATGTTGTTTTCCATTTGTGTTGTCTTCACCAAGTCAGCTAGAGATAAACCAGGTTAACTCTCTCTTGCTTGGCTTCATTCTCACGTCAATAAAATATTCTAACTGCTGACTATGAATGATCATGCTTCTTGCTCTGAAAACTACATGCTTTACTAGAGGGTAGAGAGTTGTACATATTGTACTGGGGATCTGACAACAGAGGTGATATTACCTACTGGAAAAAAAATTGGACCTAGGTTCTAGTCCTAAATGACACAATCTTGCTGGTGGTACCCTTTGTAATAAGGAAGTTAGGATAAGGGTTTCAGTGGTAAAAATAGTGAATTCAATTTTCAACATATTTGTCTCGTTTAATATATCTACAGGACATCCTGAGATGTGTGATAGGTAGTTGGAGATATAAGGGAGAGGTTAGGGCCGGATCAGCAGATCTGGAAATTATGAGTATAGAGATAATTAAATCTATGAGAGTTTATGACATTACCAAGTAGAATAGTATATAGGGAGAAGGCAGCTCAGGAGAAAGCCCTACAGGACATACATGGTTAAACAGGAATGACCTAGATGAAAATCAAGCAAATAAGATTGAGTGGTCAGGTAGACAAGTGAATCAAGAGACAGTAGTATCACAAAAACCTAAAGAAAAGAGAATCTGAAGACAAGGGCAATCAACCCTGAAAAAGGAATCAGGCAAGATTAAAAAAGTTCGGTCCTTCCTGTAATGAAGGTGAGTGAGATGAAGGTTTAAATCTAAGCCGCAGCTAACAATTGATCGGCTAAAATACTTAATTTATGAAGGAGAATAGTATAAAATAAGGTTGAGAACGTAGGGCTCACATTTGTGGAAGGCTTTAATTAACAGGCTAAGGGCTTTTATTTTATCCGACAAGCATGAGGATTAAATATTTTTATTAATTTTCATAAATTTATGAATTAAATTTTTTGAGCAGGGGAGTTACACATCTATATTTGGCCCTGGGAATTTCATTTTGGAAGCTACCTGACAGGAAAAAAATAAGACCAAGGGTAGGGATAGTAGAGGCAGTAGACCAAGTAAAAGGTTGCTGCAATAGCCCAGGTGAAAGGTAATGTAAGCTCAGTCCAGGTTAAGGAAGAGGAATAATGCCAGAGGTGTGGAAGCAGAAATGACAATATTTGACAACATACCTTATTTTAGGGGAGATGAGCAAAGAGAAAAGGATGACTTCACCAAGGCTGTAAACTGAATGACTGGGAGGATGCTGGAGCCCTCAAAAGCAATAAGGAAGTAGAGCTCATAAAATCAAACATACAGGTGCAAGGAACCCTAGCTCTCCATCACCTGTGCTGGCCCCTCATTTTACAGATTGGTAACTGAAGCCAAGGGGTGCTACGTGATGGTCCATATACAAACTTGGGTGGGTCCTCTTACTTAAAATCCAGTTCTCTGTTCACTATGTTTGAAGAAAGGTAGGTCAAAGGATGTGTGATGTGGGAGATACCCTTTTTAAACACACAAAGTTTTGGGCACTAAGAGATAATAAGGTAACTAAGGAAGTCGTTACATAGCAGGCAGTGATCAATACATAACCAGAATGCAGGAGCGAGATTATCAGAGCTGAGTATATAGTTAACACTTGAACCAAACGGCAACCCTTGCAGTCAATTCCTAATCATTTATAATAAATCAAGAACCAGTATAGAAGGGTTCATTTTTCATTTTTTTAGTGTGAGCACCTACATCTAAGAAACTGGCAAACACGACAAATCACTGATTTGTTGATTTCTAGGCTTAAGCATAAGAAAAAATGTTAACACAGATTAAATTTAAAAGTGTTATGAGTACATCTTTTTTTTTTCCTCCAGAGAGCTGGTTGTTGAACATTTACCAGCAGACCCCTGGTTTGAACCCACAAGACTTGATGAAAAGAGGAAGAAAAAAGAAGAGAGCCAAGATGTAATTCCTGAGTAACACCAACACTGCTAAGGTAGCAGATGCATGATGATCTGCACCAAGCCTTTGCTGAATAAAAGAAAAAGAGTGCAATGAGATTAATAAGTCTACTGAAAAAAACAAAACAGTGTATTCCAAATTTTAATGGGAGTCTTTTTTAACAATTCGCTGTTTGGGATTATTAATGTCACTGCTCCTCTTCACAAGTGGAGGTGGTGGAAGTGGTTAGACTTAGGGATGACCTGGGTTTGAATTCTGCCTCTGACCCTAAAAAATTAAAACAATTCACTCACTAGACCACTGAACTTCAGTTTCCTTTTCTGTGGCATGGAGATAACCACACAGGGATGTCTTAAGGGTCCAGTAAGATTATAAACTGAAGCACAGGGAGGTTGTGATTTGACCTAAGTCATATATATAGGCACTAACCTTAGAGCTCTAAGGAAAATCAAATTATAACTAACATTTTTCTAAATAAAGCTAGTAATAGGGGAATTTGCTTTGGAGCCAGGAAGAGGTTAAAGTCCTATCTCTGACACTTAACTAGCTGCATGATCCTGGAAGCTATTTACCCTTTCAGGGCTCAAGACCCCTTCTAAGATCAGAAGTCAACTGACTTGCACTGCCAGAGGGATTGTACCTATCCAGGATTTCCCTCTACAAGCCCAGTCTCTATTACTCTTACTGATCATGTAAGTGAAAGCTCCTGGTAATTATTGGGGGGAACGTACCAAATGTACCCTCACTGAACTGAGCACAGGTCAAGGTAGAAAGTGGGAAGGCCACATTCACCAGTTCACAACTCGGGGCGGCGACACAGGCTGGCTCTACTTTGCTACATGCTTGAGTAGAGGGAGCTACTTCAGACAGATGGCTCTTAGCAGGTAGAATGGTATGTATTTGCTTCACTGTTTACTTTATCAGTGGAGGATCAATGTTTGGTTCTTAATGACATGTGCAAGACTTTTCAAATTCATGTAAAGGGCATGATTTATTTTCATGGTATTCTCAGCAGCTGAAATAAAGTTTATAAGTACCTCTTGTAAGATTTTGTTCCTATTAAATGCAACAATGATTTAATTTTGACCCTCTACAACCCATCATATTAAGTTTAAATTTAATAGAGGTGGAAAAACACATTTTTATTCAGTTTGGCAAGTCTGCTTTTCTCATGTGCTTACCACAGAAAAATATTCTTTTTACCTTCTATGTCCTTTAAAGATCTGTTAGCAAACAATGAAAGCTGGTTTCAAATAACTCAGAAAAAGTGGATTACAGCTGGCAAGAACAGCACAGTGCACATTCGAGTCACGTACAGCAGGACACGGCCAAAGGCCAACCACATTCATTAGTAAAGAATTCAAGTTTTCTCTCAAATACAACCAGTTTCACGATGGAGATGGAGGTGGAGGTGGGGGTGGGTTTCTTTTGCCATGACCTTGTATTTATGGAATTCCCATCTCCAAAGAAGTCAAACTGCTCTTAAATTACATCAAGTTAACGCATCATCACTGCTTCACTAAAATAGGAAACGAGCACAAAGCTCATCAACTGGTACTGGCTAAACAAATTATGGCATATAATTGCAACAGAGTTTTAAGATATCATGAATATGACACTCGAATACTGGGAGACTTCTACAAACTGATACAAGGTAAAGTAAACAGAATGAAAAAAGATGGCTATGCAAAAGAGAAAAAAATGAGAGCCTTAGGACTAGCAATACTTCCAACCCAGCATCCCCAGACATTACCCTGGGAAGCAATTCCTGTGGAGATGCAGTAACTGCTCCTACAGGTGCTAGAGCTCCTGCAGACCCAGAAAATAAAGTTCTTATAACCAAAACCTCGGACACTATCAAATGGTTCAATATCAGAAACATCCACGATTTTCTCAGTAGAAGCGATGTCGAAGACCTTGAGGACTACAGACATTTCCATTTGACTTGGAACTAAAACCTTCAATATGTGTTGCTTCCTTCATTAGAATGTGAGCTCCTTGAGAACAAGGCCTGCCTGCCTTTTTCTATTAGTCTTCCCAGTGCTTATTACCAGTACTTTGACAGGGGGTAGCACCTAAATATATTTTACTCCTTTTTTTGTATTTGGCTTACCTGAATACTTTCACTTTCCAAATTACATGTTGATCTTGTTCTTTTGGAAATAGTCAATTGCCCATCATTAATAAAAATGAATAAAACAAATTTATACAGAATAAAACATATACAAAAACAGCTCATAGTTTTTACAAGTTTAAAAAGTATATTCTTTATGAGACAAAATCCTTTCTAATTCTAGGATTCCTTGACATTTGAGCCTGAATCCCTATTTATAAAATGCGGATGATAATATGTGCATGTACTTCATAGGACTGTTCAATTCAATTTCACAAAACATCTTTTAAATTAAGCGCTTATCTTTTGCCAAGCATACTGCTAGGCACCAGGAATAAAAAGACAAAAAATTAAAAGTCCCTACTCTCATGCAGCTTACAGTCTACTGGAAATGTTTTAATTGTAAGCCAATCAGAAATATTATCAATAGAGTACAGTCTACAGGCTCTATCTGCTGTTCTCTCTATTCAGATCAGTGACAGAACAGCTCAAAACCTTGATATGCCTCAGTGATAATTTCGTCCTTCAAAAAGGGGAGGACCTGAAAAGGAGGAGTTTGTAGATCTGATACTCATCAATTAGGAAAAAGTGATTGCTTGGGTGAAAATAATGGTAACCACTCCATCTTGGAGTTTGTGAAAAAGTTGAAGTATAGAAACAAAAATCTAATATCTAACTTAAAAGGTTTTTAAAAGTATAGAAACAAAAAGTATAGAAACAAAAATCTAATATGTAACTTAAAGGGTTTTTAAAACTAGGAAAACAGTGGTATTTAAGTAATAATGGGGAACAAAAGGAGTATTTAGAAATGGAAGGCAAATGTTCCAATTTTCAAAATCGGGAAGAGAATGCAATCTGCCAACTACAGGCCAGTGACTTTAATTTCAATTCACCTATTATTCAAAAACTGCCAGGTAGGCAGGTGAGTCATTTTATTAATCCCGTTTCTCCCTACTTTCAGTGGGGTAGAGTTATTTCCAATTAACTCTTCCCTTGGAGTATGCCTTTCTTTCTAGCCACTTCCTCTCCCTCTCTTCGTGGGCATAAATTTCTTCTTTCAAAAGGATGATGGCAGCCTAAAACCCACTCAGAAAGCTACCTCGGTGATTACTGACTCATTGGAATCCTAAAGGAACCTCTGGTGAAGGTATTCACTCTATTCTAAAAAACTGTTAAAATAATTCAATAAATTCTCTTTCTCTTCGAATGAGCCTGCCTGTCAGTAGAAACTGGAAGAACAAAAGTTTGAATTTCCTTCTCTTCGGAGTTTTCCCAATTACTGTAATCTTAATGATAGGATACACAGACTTCAACAATTAGCCACAGCTTTAACAAAAAAAAATAACTATGGCAAATTATGGATGCTAAAATTTCTATATATGGAGAGACATCAAGACTGTTCTCTCTTACCAGGAGCTGTAGAAAAGTAGAGGCTGGAAATCTTTGTGCATTAGGCTAAAATCAACATGTCCCTTCCCTACTCCCAACCTATTATCCTGTTTTAGCATTCTGGTCCTGGGGTATCATGCTGCAATCACCCTTACGGGCTCCCAATCCCCATTGTTCTCCAACCCAAGATTGAGGGAGCAGCATGCCATGTGTTCTCTTCATACAGTCATCTGTGACCTCTCTGACCAGTTTCTCATGATTGTCTTTCAAACCATCCAGCCCTTCGCTCTCAGGGTCATCTTTCATTTTCCTGGGCACTCAGTCTGTCTCTCCTAAAAACAAAAATTGCAGGGATCCAGAAGCAGAAAAGAGTCCAATGCCTTGTCCATTCTGCATTGCCAGTTCCTGACAGTCACTGGAAAAGAGGCGTTAGATGGGCAAGACTCTACAATAGGTTATTATACAGTTGGTTACTGAATATCTAGAAAAAGGAGCGATCACAAATTTAGTGCTCTGTATTTTTATGGATTATTCAAGGCTTTTATTATTATTACTTATGTATACAAGGGAATAATTGAGCCACGGTATGCAAACAAGTCTCAGGGCCATGTTCTCCCCTAAAGTGCAGTATGGCCAGCTAGTCTTACAACTGGGTTGTGAAGACAAAGAATAAATTAGGTGAGACACAGACTAGAAAAATGAATGGGAAGCAGTGCCTCCTAGGAATGGGAAATGCAAAGTTAGAATATTAACAAAGAAAAGAATGGTTACCAGTACACAGTGACCTATTTGTAACTGGAACATCTGGGGAAGACACATTTACAAGGTGATCAGATGCTTTCCAAACTCCAGCCGAGGAACAGAATTCTTTTACATGGGAAAAAATATCTCTATGTTTCTTCATATTAGCAATACTCAGGATTTGAGGCAGACCTAAGAGATCTAGGATTTTCACAAGGGTAATGCCCTGATTTTCAATAAAAGAAAGCATATAGTTTGCAAACTAGAGGCCAGTGAGTTTGCCTTGGTCTTCTAGGAACATTCTAGAACGGATTATATTTAAAGAGATATAACAAACATAAAAAAGGAGGCAGAGATCACAAAGAGCTAATGAATGGCTTTATTAAGAACTGGTCAGGTCAGATTAATCTTGGTTTTTTGCTGCCCTCCCCCCCCTTTCTGACAGGTTATAAGACCACTAAACTCTGGAGGATAGAGAAATAAGTTGCCTAGATTCCAATAAAGCATTTGACAACATCTCCAACATTGTTTTTTGTTTTCAGAAAAGATTAAGAGATGTAGATTAGACAATAGTACAGTTAAGACGGATCTGGAAACGGCTGAATGGCAAGGCTCACAAAACAGCTGTTAATAGTGCCACCTGGGAAGAAAGTCTCACTGCTAAAAGTAAGGGAGCTAAAAATTCTTGACTTGTCTAATCGATCATTTAATATTTGAGGAAGAAAGGGGAGAAATGATGATCTGATGTTATGGACCTGATTCTTACCACTATGGAATAAGATTAGAGATCTGAGGCAGGTGACTGAGTATGAATAAAAAAAACTTTCGCAGAGACCTGTAAGAACAGTTAGGAAGTCTATTATGAGCCAAGGACTGCCATAACTACAAAGGATAAGAAAACAGCTTTTCAAAGCTGTGGTTTTTTGGGGAAAAAACCTGTATTTGGGGGTAGAGAAAGAAAAAACATCCGCTTGGAGTAGACAGGAAGATGATAATAAATGACAAAAACAAGTTGAACTCAACTTATATTTCCTTTTGTTTTACCTATTGAAGAAAACGATCTTTGAAATGAAGAGAAAAAGTTACAACTAAAAATCAGAACAAGTGACATAGTAAAGGGAGAAGCAGATCTCCTAAATAGCTGGCCCGAATGAACTAAACACTCAAAACACTTACTGTCTTTTTGATCATTGAGACATCATGGTGAATGGAGAAGGACTGGAAGCAAGCAAATATTCCAATATTAAAAAACAAGAATGTGGATACTTCAAATTATAGGTCACTGAGCATAACATTTATTTGTGGTAAAATTCTAGGAAAGTTTATTAAAGGGATGGTTTGGGAAAGCTTAAAAACTGGAACTTTTTTTTTTTATTACAATCTGTTATGTTTCTCATCAAGAACAAGTCAGGCATAATTTTATTTCCTTTCTAGACAGGGCTACCAGACTGGTGCTTATGACAAACTCTCTAATGTTCTTTTTGTAAAAATACATTTGATTGATGCCTTTTGTCTTTATATCACAATTTCCCACACAGTCCTCCAGGTTGAACCATTTTTTGTGACAAAGAAAAACAATTAAATAAATTTTGACATAGATTGTGTCTGAAAATATATACAATATTCTGTCCTGACAGACCTCCACATCTCTGTTCCATGAAGGAGGTGTTTCATTATCTCTTCTCCAGAATCTTCACCGGTTTTTTCACTGCTCAAGAGTTCAACTTCCTTTTAGGGATCCGTTTCATATGCATGTCCCCCTTTTCAAACTCACTAAATTTCTGTAGTCATTACTTACATTTGTTCTCTTGATTCTATTTACTTCACACTCCACGAAGTTCAAATAATCTTCTTGTTTCTTTGAATTCTTCCTATTCATCATTTCATACTGCACAACAGTGTTCAACTACATTGATATTTCAGAACTTTTCCAAATTTTTTCAACCAATTCTGAATCAATAGACATTTACCTTGTTTGTAATGTTTTTTTACCACCAAAACTGCTCCCATAAATACTTCAGTATATATTGTACTTTTGTGTCTATCTTTTTTCATTCTTGAGCTGTTTCCCTCATGCTATCTTCACTGACAAAAGGGAGATTTGGTTTGGATGATAGTAGGCGGTTTCAGAACTGATAAAATGACTGATTAATGGATCACGGTCAATGTGGAGAGATGTCTAGTGGAGTGGCATAGGGCTCTGTCCTTGACTCTGGATAGACACATATATCAATGACTCTGAAGAAGGCAGAAATGTCATGCTTATCAAATTTGTGAATGACATGAAGCAGAGGAAATGGATGACAGAACTGGAGTCCAAAGAGATCCTGATGAACTGAAACACTGGGCTGAAACTAACAAGATAAAACATAACCGGGATTAATTAATGTAATATCCTGCATTTTGGTTAAAAAGTATACCTTCAGTGGGAATGTAGGGAGAGGAGAAAATAGTTCATGTACACACACACACACACACACACACACACACACAGACACACGCCCCTCTTTGAGCTAAAGTGGATTGCTTGTGTGATGTGAAAAGCAAAATTAGTATATTATCTTATGCTGCTTTAACAGAAAATATATCCAGAACCATGAAAACAATTTTGCTGCATTCTACCCTGCTCAGACTAAATCTGGAAACCATATCCAGTTCTGGGCATCACATTTTAGAATAAACAATGGCTAGTGTGTCTAGAACAGGGTGGCAAAGGAGCTAAAAACCATTTTTCGGGAAGATCAGCTGAATGAATTGGGGAAGATGGCTAATCTACAGAAGGAGACTTAGGGAGGGCATGTTTGTCTTCTTCAGATACTTGCAAGGATATCATGAAGATGATGAATTAGATTTATCTGGTGCAGAAATTACAGGACATAGATTTGTTGGAAGAAAACCTTCCTAACAAATAGAGATATTTTAAAATGGGGGTAGGCATAGGGAAGGAGGAGTTTGAGTTTGTCAATGAAGTAGGTGCTAGGTAAGAACTTGCTGATACTGAAGACATAGATGGGATTCATGCTTTGGATGGTTACTGGTCTAGAGCCCAGAAGTCTCCATTCAGCTCTAAAATTCTGCTATTCAAAGATTTATTTTCCGTATCATAAATTATGAACCACATTTTTGCTCAGAGCCAGCACTGCAACTGCGTTGTTTTTTAGCAGATAGTTTAGGAAGATTGTGCCTAAGGGTCTTGTTAGCAATAGAGCTACCACAATCAACCTCATGATAGTTTTTTGAGTATCAGAAACATCACTGAAAACGTGTGAACAAAGTGTCCACTTTGCTTTTAGACAGCTTTATGTAAAACATCAGCTTACAAGTAGATGTGAATAAATCTCTAAAATTTGAAGATTGATTCTCACCTTCTCTGAGAAGCTATAGTAATTGTTTGGGTTTAAAAGGTTCTACCTAGAGTTGAAAGAAAGACTACAAGATAAATCACTTGTAACTGATTTGACAACATAAAAGACTTTTACATTATCAGATGATTTGGATTATGTAGCCCAAGGGGACACTGTAGATAATTAAGAGCTGACTACAATCTTTATCTTTGTGTTTGGCTTCCCATTGTATCTAGTGTGAACTGAAAATGATGCTGAATGTGAGGTCAAGCTTTCTCTCTCTCTTAAATGGTTTCATATTTTGAGAAACCATTTGCTTCTATTTTTATCTGCCTTGGCTTTCATTTCTTTCCTTTCAGAAATGAAACTTTAGGAATTTCAGCACTGGGCTTTTTTTTTCTGACCCTAGTTTCCCCACTTTGTATTCATTTTCCTTTTGCTCTCACAGTAGCCCATGTTACCCCCTTGCTGAGCCCACATTAACTGCAGAACATTTAGAAACCTAAAAATGCTCTATCTGCCACTAGAAATAAATGATATTTTTTTTGGTGACACTTCTGGCACTATCTCCCTGAGGTAGCAATGATCTTGGATGATTAAAAAGGAATATTTAGACTGAGATGAAAGCAGAAAGCTTTGAGAAGATTTAAATGTATCACAGTGCTTTCTTTTTATGTTCTATATAATGCCATCTAGTGGCCACACTAAATGTATCTAGGATTATGGAGAAGTAATTATAATAAAATCCATGGTAAGGGCTGTTAATCATTTTATGAAGCTTTACATGGAGAGAAGCTAGCCAGAAATGCTGCTGCCAGACACTAAATTTGGCATCTTTCACATTTAGCTGACTCCATAATCCAACTATGAATTAAATCTCACATCTTCTCTAAGTTTGCAAGGAACATAGACACACCAAGTACTCAACAGATGCCCCAACTCCTTGTGTAGTTTCATTAGTGGGAAGCTTGCATCAGGCTTCTTAACAAAAGCACTACATGAATGAGAGAGATTTCATGTCACCTATTAGTTCAAAAACCGTATGTATTTTATTGTGCAGCAGCAGGGATTAGAATGAAGATGGAAAGAACCTAACCAGAAGATCCGATGATCATCTTATCAAGAACATTTTAGTTAACACCATCTGTAACTGAAAGCCTACCATTTACCACGTACTACCAACCAGAAAATAAGGAAGCTACTGCTGCTGATGAGGTCAGTAGGTTCACTGGCATTTCTCTCAATAGTAGATACACAGTAAGTGGTCTCTGTATTTTATGTTTCTGCACCGCTGCCAACAAAAATTCCACTACTATTCTAAGCTCAGGGGATCAGAATATGGATGCAGTGCTCAAGGAAACAAGTTTGTTGACAATGAAAGCAACGTGGGGGATTAAGGCAGGATGATTAAGGTTTCTATAACGAACCCCAGAGTCTTATGGCACACATACACTCTAATGTGTTAACGTTCACTTACCCCTTTGGATTTCACACACATACAGTTTCTGAGAACTGGACAGCTGATTCTGATGTTCCTCCAGCTTTCAAACACCACCTGCGGAAAGACAAGAAAAGACAAGGAAATGGCCCAAAGTCTCACTTTAGAAGGGAGCTTCTTCTACCAACTGCCATATAACATTAGAGTTCCTGACCACTTTATCAGTGCTACAGCAGCCCAACTTCTGGTACCACCATGTGATTAAGTGGGATGTTTCTCTCTGAATTTTAAGTTCCTTGAGGGAAGGAATTGCTTCTGTATACCCTCATGGGAATGGCCTACAAGTGAGCATAAGTGTTCTGAATGGATAAACAAATAAATGTTCCTCCCTGATCCATGATCTAAAACCAGCAACTGGCATCTCTTGCCTCTTCGTGGGATGTCCAAAGAATCCATTACTTTCCTCCAAGCTTCAGTGGGCTTTTCCAGCACTGAAGAAACAGTGCTGTTACTTTTAAAGACATCCGAAGAGATACAGACTAAAAACTGCTTGTCTATTTATGAACTCTCAGATGGCTAGGACCATTGCCCACGGCTTAAAGTTCTGTCAATGGTGAAGTCTACACCACTTTGTCCTCTTCACAGAATATAAACTTCTTGGAATTGAAGAACATAGTCATCATTTTATATGACCTTTCAAAGACTCATAACGTACTTTACAAACATGAGCTCATTTGACAATCACAGAAACATTGTGAAGCAAGTTCTATATTCATTCCTTATTTTACAGATAAGGAAACTGTAGGCAGAAAGGTTAAGTGACTTGTCCCTGACCACACAAGGAGTCAATACGGGAGGAAAGATTTGAAACCTGGCATCTCTGATTCCAAGTGTGGAAGTCTTTCCACTATATTGTGTTGCTTACATGACTCAATATTCATTGGAACAATTTTCAAGGGAGCAAAAGGTGGATGGACAACTCACAAAATATTGGAACCAGATGAACACGGTTTACAGAAGTTCAATCAAGGCAGGCCAGTAGTGATGATAAGCATTTGGTGGCAGTGTGCTGCAATACGTAATTCTTCGGAAAGGTGTTCCTCCACTACTGACTCTGTAATTATTAATGTTTTTATTTTTACATCACAGGTCTTTCTGGAAATACACTCATTCTTCCCCCCTTTTATTCCTGCACTTCCAGAATTGAATCCCCCTCCGTAACAAAACCATTTAAGCAAAAATACCCAACATAGTGACCTCACTTGATAATGTATGTAACATTTTGCTTTAGTATTGCATTATCTGTCAAAAGAAGAGAGTATATTAATTATCAATTCAAGTATTATGGGTTTTCTTTCCATAAATGTATTATTTTTCTGGTTTTGCTTATTCCATTGTATGTCAGTTTATACAAATCTTCCCATGTTTCTCTAAATTCTACATGTTCATCCTATTTAACCCTTACTGCCTAATTTATCTCACAGAAAAGTAGTGTTTCTCTGGATATTGTGAAATACCTAAATATTAGAATAAGCTTATAGCCCACATCTTCAAATAACTCAAGTTTGTGTCTGCTCCCCTAGAAAAAAACAACTTTCTCATTACTGCGCATTACTCTTTTGAGACTTAGCTGACCTCCCATTTAGTTATCAATACAGGAACCGCTGGGTTCCAGATAAAGATTCTGATACAAATTATCAGGCAAAGAGCCCAAAACACTGATATAAAGTACTCAGAATCAGGAATTCTTCCTTTCCTCTCCCTCTCTCTACCCGGGACAAAAAAGTTGGCATACATGTATATGTTAATACCTATAATGAATAGATGGGGAAGGTAGACTAAGAAGAACTACTTGGTAATGAGAAGTATAACCAAAAACAATCTCAAAGTTGAAAGGAAAATGGGAGATAAACTAGTCCACCCCTTACTTGACACATAATTCTCCCGCAACAACATCCCTGAGAAGCCGTTGCCCAAGCCCTGTTTAAACAATACAATCCCGAGGAATGCACTCAAGGGGAGCCACTTCCATTTTAGACAGCTCTAATTGTTGGGGAGTTCTTTGTTACACCACACAAAAAATTCTGCCTTCTTTTAACTTTTCCCTATTGGTCCTACAAGTTCTGCCCCTAAAGCTAAACAGAACAAGCCTAATCCTCCACAATGGCACTTTACATAGTTGAAATCACTGGCTATACACCCCCAATTTATGAAATTGATGACAATGAGCAGAGAGTAAAGTCCTTTAATTGCAGCACAGTGGCTAAACCTGACATGCAACCACGCTCTCTCTTACAGCACTCATCTTTTAGATTTTTCTCATAACTAAAGACACAAAAGGGGATGGATCTTTTCAGGTCATCTGAATGAAGTTCTGGAACAAGTATTCCATTGACTTAGTAAATAATGTGACTATCCTTACTATTAAATCAGAGTCATCGGTTTGAGCTTTGCCAGGGAAGGCCATTAGTTTCTAAGCGTAGAGCTCTTACTGGCATTGCTCTGATGCCCCAGGGTTTTCAGAGAGACTCCAAATCCTGTCTCATCATTTGGAAGTGGAAGGCTGCTCGAAGAAAGACAGACATATTGATCAAAAATACAGCACAGATGCCAAATGTTTGAAAACTCTCTCCAGGATAAGGATGATCTAGCTAGAAGATGCCAAGCAGAATCAGATTTGATGCAAAATTGTGTGAACTGGCAAGAATTAAAAAGAAAAACCTCTAATAGTCCAAAAGCTTTTGGCATGATGGAGTGATTTCTTGAGTTTTACCAGTTAAAATCTTGTTTTTTTGTTGCATTTCTTTTTCTGTCTGACACTTAGATTTTATATATATATATATACACATATGTAATGTTTCCAATTTACCTGCGTAAGTACACATGCATGTGTTTATTCTTCTCTTTAGCTTCTGAGTTCTATGAGGGTAGCCTCACTCTCTGAATTCCTGTCAATCCCTGCAGCTATTTCTGTGTTTCTTTGCATAAATGTTCTTCCACAAATGTTCCAAAGGATTACACTGAGCTTTTTTAAGGGACCACCACAGAATAAGATGCTCACAGTAAACCATTTTCAATTAACAGTATTATTCTTCATACTTAGCCCAAATTCCTCACGCTATAATTAATGTCTATGTCCCATTGTATGGTCCTCCGGAGGAAGGGAGAACAGCTGATCACCATCTTCTGTATAATGACCTATGCATGTATTTGTGGGTGATATATTCTAGATAGTGTTATACAGCCTAATATTAGACTGATAATAGGCCTTAACTTTTACAAAGTACTATGAGTATTAGTATATATTATTCTTTCTTCTAGATGTTTACAAATGATTTTTTAACCTACATTTTTCCCAGATTAACTTGAATCTCGAGCCTCCTACAACGTACAAACAGAATATAATTTACTGATAGTCTTTAGTCATTTCATCAACTCTCAAAATTGATACCTGATTGTTGCCCAACAATTTGTGTTAATTCCTTGAACAAAATGTTAGACAGGTCATCAAAATCCAGTCTTGAAAGTCTGATGCCCCAGGCTGAGTAAGACAGGCTAGAGTTCTACTTTCACAAATCTGGACCAAGTATACTTTTCACCAGCAATTTATTTATCATCCTTGAGGTTTCTGACTCTCTAATTCCATGTGCTAATCACCCTAAAAATGAAGCTTTAATTAAAAAAAGGATACTTGAAATGTCTGTTTCACAGCCTCCTCATTTTTCAATACTATTTTTTCAAGGGCAAGTATATTCCTTTCCTTTGTAGTTATTTTGTGCCTATATCGAGAGAATGCTTTTCACTTTTCTTCTTTCAAAGATATCCTGCAAATTTTCTGATCTTACCTCTAGAGATACTGCCTGCTTACTCAATCAGTGAGCAAGAATTTTTAAAGTTTTGTTTTCTAAACCAAGTTCCATGTACCACTCTTCTAACATCTATGTCAGAAATAGCACCATGTAAGCTTGAGAGTTCCTAGAAAACTGCTGAGGAACTACCTTTTAGGAAACTCTCCTGTGCCAACAAGGGCTGGTTCTAGTACATTCCTCCGGGATAAACTAGTCTGCTGATTTCCAAGGTGTAAACAGCCATATTAAAAATTTAATAATAGGCTCTTCTGAGTAAGTAGAAGCTAGCACTAGCATTCTTCTAGGCATAACTATATAAAAATGTAATTTCACGGAGCTGCTTAACAGCAACTAAGAAACAGTATACTATATAATGTCGAAGGTTTCAGTAAAGAGGGAATATTCTGGCATGTTTTTCTTTTTATTTATAAACTCATATTTAATAATGTAGTCCTTGGGGAAACAGAAAAATAGACAAACGACAACAGGAAAAACTAAGGAACAATACCTTTCAAAGGGATTTAGGATGATTAGCTGCAGTTGTAAGAAGGAATACAATTAACATTCTTTGTTCTTTACCTTTATTATGGAATGGATCTGAAATCTCTTAAAGACAACCAAAAAAAGAGGAGAGAGGAGGGAAGTTACTCCAAAACAGAGTTCATTTGCTATATTCTTCCCACAGATTCCCTAAGATCTAGTGAACTGGAAAATTCTGAGGCTTAGGAATTTGTTGAAAAACCTAGACTGGAGTTCTTAATGATACCGAAGAGAGAAACAGTAGGGCAAGGTCTTTTTTTCTCCTCTTCTTTAATGTAAAAGTAAATTTTTAAGGTAGACCTTTCTGCCCTCTTAATTCAGGCTAACACTGATATTTAAATCAAATTGTTTCATTGGATTTCTTAAAAAATAAGAACAATGAGCCTTATGGGTATACATGGAGTACCTTGATATTATCTTGTTTTTATTATTATCCTCAAGAAATTTCATGTAACTAAAAATTAGGGTCATATTCAGGCTTTTGTTATGAGAAGATGATGTGCTTATGCTTAAGCAAATTTGGTGCATCCCACTGGGTTATGTGTCATTCAGTGAGCTGGACTTACAGAGTCAGGGGCCAGATGGCTGATGGAGAAGTCTTTTGCTGGAATCCATCTCTATAGAGCATGATGTCGCACTGTACTTGGTGACCAGGCTGTCACTGAATACAACTCAGTCACGGTATTTAAATCACATTAAGGCTTTCTTTTATTTATTTATAGACCCCCTCGTGATTTTGTCTGGCTACATTCTAATTGCTAGCCTCCATGCAGTGATATGATATGCCACTAGCTATGCCTTTTATCCTTGCCAAAGTATATCCCAACCACTTTAGATACAAATAGTTGTATGGAGAAAATGCATTTTATTAAGATAAATTACATTGGCACCAGATTTTTTTATTTTCTATTTTCAAATGGATGTGTAATTCTGAATACTTTATTCTGTATATTTATAAATTAGGTTAGGAGCAGAGCCAAATTCTTTACCTGAGACTAGTTATTTTCTGTTACTTTTCACTGAATAATTACCACTCCATAGTAGTCATCTTTGATATTATTAAACTGCTGCAGAGAACAGAGTGTCACCTTTTTCTAAATCACATGAAATATTTTGGAATGTATGTACTTCTCACTGACAAAGAAAAATTGTACTTTAATAGTAAATGAAAAAGATTCCATTTTTAGTTTATGACTTTTTACCTGTGACAGATAGGAGACAAAAATTTTTGAACAGAAACCACTGAGAAGTTGTCAAAGCCATTTCCCAGGAAGGGAGCTTCTCCCTACACCATCAGTGGAGGAAGGATATCCTAGAAATGCCCCTCAAAAGAAGAACTGGGGCAACTCTTTGCCCTCATATAATCTATTTGTTCAGCCTATGTAGAAGTGTTCAAAAAATAAGAAACTAGCAAAAGTAGTGAATTTCACTAAAGCTCAGACAAGTCCTTTCCAAGTATAGCAGCTAAACATCTTGGGAAATCTAAGGGAAAAAGAAAAATGATTCATGTTTTTATGAACTCCTTTTATATTTGCTACATGTGGCCAATATTTCCAAAATGGTCACATGTTACTTTTAGAATTATAAATCCTACAGGCTTGCATTACACCAAATCAATAGTTTACCAATAATGACAACATATAATGAAATGAAATACTCATTATATAAGGAAAAACCATTTTCAATTATGAATATCTTTTTAAAATAATGTACCAGATGTTAAGCACATAATATCATGCTACAAGGAAGACTGTAGATTGTATTTCGTTATCTGTGGTGTATGTCTATATAATCTGGCTCCCTTCGAAATAAAAATTGAATAATAATTCTTTAATTTCACATAAAGACTGTTATGGATCAAGTGCATTCATTAATAAGCCATGAACTATTCAAGATTGCAGAAACATCACTGATCAAATGTTTAATTTCTATCAACCCAGTTCTTAAAAACTCTACTTCCAGACTTTATAAAATAAAATATTTTACTAGCTATTTAAACAATAGTCACACTAAATGGTTTGTTATCTGGCTCTTCCCTCACTCAAAAAACTGAATAGAACAGGAAGTAAGGAAAAAATAATGAAATTCTATTCATCAAGAAGGAAAGCTAGCAGAGAGGAAGAACATTGTATATTGGTATGCTTGACAGCATAACCTACCATAAAGTAGGTGTTTAATGCAACAAACCAGGAATAGTGGAATACTGAATCACTGGAAACTAATTTATTTAAAATCTACTAAATGGGATGATCTCTTATTTTTTGAAGAAGTTGCTTCTAGTGTTACATTATTATTATTATTATTAGTAGTAGTAGTAGTAGTAGTAGTAGTAAAAAGTAATATTGTTTAAATGTATTGAAATATATAATATAAATATTTACATTAAAATACATAATCTTAGGGAGAAAATTTCACATACCTGTTTATATAAAGTTTACTTTGAAATAAGTTATTAAAATGCCAGTGCAGCACACACAAATGTGGCCAGAATCGATTATCTCTCATTAAAATCCAGAGATACTGAGCCCCAAGCCAGCTTTCTACTGGTACAGTACATGAGTTTCTACTAGTGATTTAGCCAAAGATATAATATACATAATATAATATACATAATATACATATAATGTACATAATAACTCTACAAGATGTAGAAAGGATAGTGAGGGTAAAGTAGCACTGAAAAAATATTGATGCTAGATAAAGTTAAGCAAAAAGTAAAGATATACATTTGATCAAAAGTAAAAGTACATACCGACATGATTCTAAATTTAAGTAAACTTCCATTAATCCACAATGGATTAGAAAAGGGATGTCCGCTGAATCACAATGAATTTCAGTTTAGCTAAGTGTTGCCATTTATACCAGATATAAATTACAAGTTTTGAAAGGATAAGATAAATTAATGATATTATTAATGAAACTGAATTTAATCTTTCTTAGGAGGAGAGTGATTCAGAAGGGACTCTAAGGTAGTATAGAGCTTCAAGGTCATTATCGTAAGTATCAGGTCTCCTATCCAGAAGAATAAAAATTAGAGAACATTGAAAGATATATGGATTAAGCCTATTAAAATAACTTTAAAGGTAATTTTGTTCATAAAGATAATTCCTAATATAAATTTATTTACCTGTCACTTGAGAAAGCTAGGGAGCACAATGGGTGTAGCATGGAACCTGGAGTTCAAATCCTGCCTCATACATTATTAGCTATGTGAAAACGAATAAATCATTTAACCTCTCTCGGCCTCAGTTTCCTTATCTGTAAAATGGGGAAAATAATATAACACTTACCTCATAGGGTTGCTATGGGGATGAAATAAGATAACATATATACCACAATTTGAGTACTTTAAATTATTATATAAATGGTAGAAATTATTATTAGACTCTCAACAAAGGACAAACTATGCCACCTCTCTCAATATCCTCCAAAGAAATCTGGAGGATTTTATTGTTGTTTGAAATCCAAATAAATGTAGATTTACTTTAGTTAACATTAGGAGGGGGAAAAGGCATACTGCAGTAAGAATGAAGGCATATTCACACTTCAATAAAAATTATGGCTAGGTTATAATGCTTTCAGTTTAGGGCAGGGAGCAGTCCTTCCCTCTATCAATCTCAATCACTTTATCTGAAGAGAGACATTGTAACACTAGCAAGAAGAGCCCAAGTCAAGTAAAATCAGAAACGTAAAAGGAGAGGGGGAAAAATTAGGATTAATCAGCAAAGAGGAATAAAGTGACTTTAAGATTTTAAGGAAAAAAAGGTAGGAGTAGCAAAAATGGGCTACTATCTAAAAGCAGCAAATTCATAACATATTAACAGTTAAAGTAAAAATGGCACGCAGAAAGAAAGCTATTTAATCAGTCTGTCAGGTCTCAATTTGGCTTAGGAATGAAGTGCCATTTATAAAGATTCCTACTCCCCCATCCCCCACCTTTTCTGATCTTGTCTCCTAAGATGATGAACCATTTCATTATTTTCTTTGATTCTTCAATGACAGAGAAAACCTGAAAACAGACAGAATGGCAGGATGATCATTACATTATTTCCACCAATCTACTGGATTAAGATTCTATGGTTGCGTAAGATAAATCAGCACCAAACATACTGTGTATCCAATTAAAGAGGGCAGAGGATAAATAAGCCCATTAACTCTATGAAACCTACCCACTCAATTGCCTCCTTCTGATCAAAGGCCACGGTAAGCTAGGCCACCCCGAGAAATACATTCCAGAGAAGTTCTGAGTAAACTCAAAAGATTGGTGTCGTAGGAGGATATTTTGTAAACACTTAAGAGATCATCTACAAAAAACACAGCTGAGTGTTGTATGACCCTTTATCAATGACAACTAAACAAGCATTTATTCAGCACCTACTATGTACAGGCTATGCAATGAATTAGGAACTAGGGATACAAAGATATTACACTGTCCTTCTAGATTCATAGCTAGATGTAAATGCTCTCGAGAAAAATGCCATAAAAATATCAGGAATAGGGGTGGAATTCTGCTCTTGTGGCCATATGGAAACCTTAGGTTTAGTAGGAAGTCACTTCTTGTTGAAGCGTTTAAGTGCTCAACCCCATGGCAGGTTGTCTGTGTCCCCTGATGGCTCTTTCAAAGCGCAACATTGGCTTTGGTCTTGGAGAAGGCCATTTGCCTGCTGTCTCACAAGGAGAAAATATGAGAGTAGCAGATGTCTAATAGAGGAAAGGGAGATCCTTAAAGGTGCATGAGAAACATGAGGCCCCTAATGAAAAGACGGAAGAAACTGAAGGCCTCATCTGTATTTATCTTATGGGTGGGAAGTTAGCATGAATAAATGATGCTTTCAATCGTAATGCTATTGTCAGTGCATACGTATTTCTCAATGAAATTAAAACAATGACAAAAGTATAAATCTAAAAAACCACATTCAGACACAATGTTCTTTCACCTCTAGGGGATCATGTTCCAATTCTGAAATGGTACAGCAACAGACCTTTTCAATTATTAGCTTGGTCATCTTGTTGTCAGGACACAAGGAAAGCAGAATAGTAATAAATATTACCTGCTAAGAACATTTGGCAAATATTTTAAAAATTAATTAGGAAACTAAATGAGCACACATAACAAAGACAAAAACAAATAAACATGGAGCTAATTTTTAGCAGTACTCCTGCAGGGTTATTTTTTCAAAATATTGTACTTTTCTTGATGGAACATGTATTAAAGTATTGTAGTTTTCATGCATTATGTCAAGTACTTATGATTAGAAATCATGTAAAAGGAGTTTTGCTACCTTCTGAGTAATGTACAATACAAACAAATTGATTTATAAAGCTGTCCAAAAGCAATTGTAGACTGGCATGCAGCTTATTTTATAACACTCAGTACTTAGAAACTGTTTTCACCTCATTTTCAAAAGAAGGAGACATCATTTGTGTATCTTTAAGCACAAAAATGTAATAGATTTATTATCCCTCAAACAAGAAAAAATAGAGACCAACGACCCCATTCAACCAAAAAAACATTCTCTTACCAAGTTGTACAGCTTCCATATATTTAGCAATCCTCCCATAAATGGGTGATATACAATTAGTAATGAGGGAACAGACCTGTTTTGCCAATTTTCTACTCTTGTCACACCATTCCGTTAAAGTGTTAGGAGTATTAAACCAATTGGCAAATCATAATGCAGATTCAGGATGTAGGAATAGGATTGGATGAAGTAAGAAGCTACATGTGACTAAAGTTATATGACTTAGAAACATGAAGGATCTTAATGGAATGTGAACCCCTCCATCAAATTGGTAGAATTGTAATTTATAGTCTGAAAGATTTACCTATGGGTTTTAAAAGAAGTTACTTGTTCACAGTCAAATAACCTAGTTATCAGACTAAGGACTGGGACCCAGCTCTTGATTCTCAGTATCTAACACTCTATTCAAAATGATATAGCCCCCTCAAAGCATTTAAGAAGGGGGTCAAAGAACAAACTAGGAAGAAAGCATACTGATACAATCAATCCCTTTTCTTCTCTTACTTGTTTCGTGCCCCAATACTACCAAAAAGCCACATATCTTTCCCCCATTTATTGAAAACTGCCTGACAATATTATACCACAATAAGTAATATTCTACTTTATATTCTAGACACATACACTGCAATATTTTGGGGCTAAATGATAATCAGACTACAGAGTAGTCTGAATGAAATCCTAAACTAGTCAAAATGTTTGGCCTAACAACTCAGAGAGGAATAAAAAAGTGAATGATAAAAGCTCTCTGTGCAAGCTCTGGTATGAAGTTGGATGCAAAAAACAGCAGGAAAAATATCTTGATAGAAAAAGGCAGATAGACAATGAAGTGGGCCCAAAATTTAACAAGAGGAAGAAAGTGGTAAGGCTTGTAATTGAGCAGCTAAGGGGGCCTCTCAATAATCCCAAACTGTTCCCTAAGATCAAAAACTAACTTTTTAAAACATCAATATTCTTCCAGGGATGTCATATGGAATATAATCTCTGAACAACCAAAATTCCAGGAGACTCAAAATAACAACGAGGAGCTGTTTGGAATGCACAAATAAGCTAAATCACATTGCTAATGAGACATGTATGCAAAGCACAAAAGATTATCAACAATGTGTATACAGGGAAAAGGCAGTTAAACAAGGAACAACAAATGAACGGATCCAACAAGGATTAAGAATATGAAGATATGAAACTGTCACAAATCTTCAGTTCAGTATAACTGGTCCACTTGAATAGAATTCAGAAACGATGATTGAAATACTGCCCAACTTTCATAAATGAAGACGCAAAGGCTCAGAATGATTGACATGACTTGTCGAGTTCACAGATTCTTCACTGCTGTGTGGTTTGGTTGTCTAAGGTTATTGGAAAAAATTTTTTCAGAGAAGTTAGAGCAAAAGGTAACAAAACAGCAATTTGGTCAACTATACTTTCTTCAGAAAAAAAATTAATCTTTAATCAAGCCCATTGTCATAACTAAAGGCAGATATAAGGGTCCATTGATTGGGGGCAGTCAGTATTATCTTTTATTCTGCCAGACAAATATAAAAAAACACTAGATTTCTTGATGTGTAAGTTTAACTCTAATGCAATATCAGGAAAGGTAAAATCACTATTTGACACAGACATGTTTTTAGAGTTTCTCTTTTTGTAATCAGTGCTGAAAAACAGTGATACACTAAACAATTAGGCAAATATTTTGGGGCTGGGATACAGCATGCCTGGGGCAAAGGTGAGGGAAGTGATTGTAAAGTTGATTATAAAGATGGTTTTTTAATATTCCTCTTAAAAGCACATAGTTAAAAGGACAAAAATACCGAATTTCCTCAATCCAAATATGTTTTATGATAAATCACAAATATTACAGTGAAGCCACAAAAGTATATTAACATATAAAAGGGACCAACTTTCAAATCCTGCCTAGGGCAAACAGATGTCATGCCTTGGCTTTGTAACTTTCTGACATTATTTCTAAAATGTTGCTCATTTTAACATTAAAAGCTCACTACTCACCTTTCATTTTAACAAAAAAAAAACCCTTATTTTAACAAAACATAACTTACTTTAAAGAACATGTTTTACTACTGACAATCTTGTCTTAAAACTTTTCAATAGAATCTTTGACAATTATAAAATTATAACCTCAGAATCTTTAGGGATTAATAACTTTTAGATACCTTAGTACAGTATCATTCATTATTCTTTCCAAGGGATTCAGGTATTTAAAGAAATATACAGGAAACAAATATAATAGAAACGATAAAACTACAGAAGAGAGGAAACAGGGGCAGCTAGGTGGCACAGTGGATAGAGCACTGGTCTGGGAGTTGGGAGAACCTGAGTTCAAATCCAGCCTCAGACACATAACACTCACTAGCTGTGTGACTCTGGGCAAGTCACTTAACCTCAAGTGTCTCACCAGAAAAAAAAAAAAGAAGAAGAGAGGAAACAAACAAACAAACAAACAAAAAAACCATTGCTACACGCTGTTTGTAATGAAATAAATTACCAGGTGCCAGAGTTTAAAAGGGGGGGGGGAGGGAGGAGAAGGCAAAAGAATTCAATTTTTCCAACAAATCTTCTGAACTTCAACATTTCTGTTGAGGGTACCACAAATCTCAACAATCACCCAGGTTTCCAACCTCAGAGTCATACTCAATTTATCCCTCTCTCTTCTGCCTCACGGCAATCAATTATTAAGTCCTTTTGATTCTACCTCCATGTATCTCTCACATTTATCTCCCTTTCTTTTGCTCTGATGGCCATCACCCTATATGAGGCTCATCTCTTGCCTCGTTGGTTGCAAACTGACCTGGATGTTTCAAGTCTCTGCCCTAATCATCCACCCTCTACCCAATTACCAAATGGAAATTCCTAAATCATAGATTTAATCACATTATTCTCCTACTCAAGCTGTCTATAGGAAAAAAAAGCACAAACTTCTGTGTTAGGTACTTAAGGTTTTTCACAATTTTAATCAGTTCTGTCTGCCTTTCACAGACTTATCCACATTGCTTTCCTTCAAACACTGCCTCTGTGGCCTTCTTCCACCTCTGTTCCTCATACCACTACATAAACTGCTTGTCTCTCATTCCTAAAAGGTGCTCCCTTTTAACCTCCACCACCTCCAGGAATTCCTAACTCAGTGTAAATATCACTTCCTTATGCGGCCTAACCAGATTTCCTCAATTGCTAATAGTCTTCTTACCAAGAATCACGCTGAATATATCTTCATCTCCTCAGTTGTGTGACCATGGGTAAGGAGATGGGGATAGAGACGACCTCTGAGATTCTTTCCAAACTACAATTTATATTATGACCCTCGGTGCCAGAGGCAAAAAGGGAATTGTGGTTGCTCTGGATGCCAAGTCCAGTACTATTCCCACTATACTATAAAGTTTCTCTGAAAGAAAACTGGCCACACCTGAATAAAAACCATACAGGTCTAGGGATGAAGTGCTTGTGCAAATTTAGAAGGCATTTGCCAATATCTCAATTAAGGGCCAAATGATGAAAATGTACTTTATTTTTGTTAGATACTTAAATCCTGGTACAGCTAAACATATTCTTAATTAGATTTTTTTTTTAAGTCTATATAACTATCATGATAAATGGCAGTTTATTTTTAAGTTCTATTTCTACTGGCCTTAATTTCCTCAAATCTATTTAAGTGTTTATTTTTGAATCTGAAGAGAGAAATAATTAGAGATCGAATGATTCTATAAAATAAAGATCAATTCCGTTTTTTAAAAAAGCAACCCAGAAAAGGAAGATATAGCTTCTGGTTTTCAGGCCTGATTTGGAAAGAAACAAAACCACAGACCCACAGTATGGTAGGATGAAAAAAAGCAGCTCAAACCTTTCATATTACAAGTAAGTAAACTGATGCTATGCCAGGATTAGATTATGGAGAGAAATAAAGTATTCACTTTTTCAAGTTCAATAAAAACTTTCCTTATATTATTTTGTAATTAATCATCAATGCAATGATTCTTCCAGAAGAATGGTGAACTATGAAAATTTATTTCATTTAGAATTAATGAGTATCCAGTTTAAATCAAGAAAACTTCAAATGAACTGATTTACACTACTGAAAATAAGAAATGCTTCAAATTATAGACATTTATATTTCTTTAAACGTTTTTTTATTTAGAGATTTTTCTGGTAAGGAGATATACCATAAGAAAGCAATTTCACTGGCAGTGAGGTATGTATATACTCTACCAAAATACACCTCATTTTAACTGTTTTATTTACAAATAAAGAAAGTATCAATGCATATCCTTGGTCTAACTACAGTATTAGCCATCCTATATGAATAAAATGAAATGGTACTTGAATACAAAAACTGGTATTTGCAAAGAAATCTGATTTACTGGATAAAAATTAGATCACTTTTGGAAACACTGTAAATAAACATTCACAATTTATCATGACCAAGACATCTGCACCATATTTTCTATCCTCACAGCACATTTATTTCAGTAATTCCATTACGGCGGTCCTTAGCATGAGCATAGTGTTACACAATTTTCGTACATATAATTACATCCAAAACAAGTTCTAAAATTTAAGTTGTAAACATTCTCTTCATATGTAGAAACATTTCAATTGATGTATTAAATTTTGCTGAAATGATCAAATTTGGAACAAATTATAAATGAAAAAAGCTATTCTAAATGGTGTAGTGAGCATCATTTATTATTAGTAGTACATTTCTACAGTGTTAAATAAAGTAGTAAAGAGGCAAAACCGTCTTGTAAGCAAGTCAAATTTTAAGTAAAACATCAAAAAAGAAACAAGTCTGTTAACAAAAGGATGTCTTGCAATAAAGAGTTAGATTTCAATCTATTATGATACAAAAATGTAAAGGGTAAATAGCATCTTTGTTGACAAAGTAGGAGGTAGCATGGATGCACCACTTTATTGTCTGAGAAATGCAACTGGAGTAAAGAATATTTCCTTACCACAAATAATTTCCAGTACTATGTACATATTTCTTTTAGAAATATTTGTTTAAACAAATCTCCCTCCACTTTTAGTACAAAAAAAAAACCTTTTCATGTCATTTTTTAAAAAACACTTACACATCTAGATAGAATAGTACTCATTGCCCTATCTGAGTGAACAGTCTCTTAAACTATGAAGTACATGATATTTAATGCCCTAAATTGAGTGAATTTAGTTAGCAGTTCCTGGTATTGTACAAAACACTACATACATACAAACAAAATATAATATCTTATTTTACTATGCAAGTCCTTTTTTTGGGGAAAAACAGAGCTGTGATTCTGGTAACACTGCAGAGAACATAATTTTTCAATAAAGTCTGTCTCTAAGTACCCATGTGCAACAAATTGATAAATGGCTGCTTACGTGTAATGATCTTGTTATTGATATTGGACACAGTTAGTTAAGTGACAAAAACTTAGTAAACCTTAAAAACACATCTTCCACCCTATATAAAATATAAAGACTACTTACTGTAACTGCTTTAAAGTACTCAATTTGCTCTGATGTCACTGTAATTCACTTTCCCCGTTTTCCTGCTTTAGGATTTATAAACAGATAATTTAATGTAGCAACTTTAAAAAAAAATGACAAAGTATTTCAAATTTACATCCAATTCAAATTTGTGATTCAAAAGGTTTCCTTGTTCTATGATGCTGCTTCTGCCATCAATAAAGAAAATGAAGTTTCAGTAATAGAAGCAGGCTTTTTAAGTAGTGATGTGACTTCTACCATGCCTGCTCCAGTCCGTGGAAGATTAGCATTCACAATATGTCGCTGTAAGTGCTTGATCCAGTCTTCCTGAACAGACAACGGTCCTCGAAAGACCAGGCCACAAAACCTGTGTGTACAAGATATTCAAAATAGTCTCATCACCAATACCAATCATCTTCAGTTAAGGTCAGTTGTAATCAAACCAAGGAACATAATGAAACAGAACAGTACTAAGAGAACCTTAACCCAAATGGTTTCTAAAGTTTCAGAAGGCAGAAGTTAGCTAAAAAAATTTTAAATGCATGAAGGAAATTACTCTACAAAGACGTGCTGTGTATATAAGGAAGAAAAATATACACAAGTCATTCTCCCCCACCCCCACCCCAGGAAATTATAATATAACAGGCAAGATATGACAAATAAACAAATATCATATGAAGTAGCATGGGATGGAGCAAAAGGAAGATTTAAAATGCACGAGGACAATTCCAGTGAGACATTACTTTTGTACTGGGTATGAGAGAAGACTTCATAACTATTCTAAGTCTAAATTTCAGCATGCCAAACTCCTCAAATACAAATGACCCATACATATCAAAATTGAATGACCACTCTGAACTGTGCCTGAAAGGATGTGGGAACAGAACCACAACACATGCCCAACGAAATAGGATTCCAACATCCCACTCTCAAGAGTTCTTGCCCTCCATCATTGTCAGGAGGCAGGACATAGGAAAGGGTATTCAAGAAAATCTGGGGGATAAAAATAGGTTTCCATTATCTTCTATTAGATTATGGAATACAGTTTTTAAAATGTAAAAAATAGTTCTAACAATATTCTAAGTGATAGTTTCCCAGGGCTAGACCATAACACAAAATGTATACAACTTAGATCTTCAATGAATTCTATTTCAGAAATATTATGGGTTAAAAGTAAGGATTGAGGAACCAGTCTAGGAATCTACCTTCCATTTGTAATATCACACTATGGGCAAGTATGTTCTGAGATCAAATTATCCAAGTTACTGACAAACTTTAAAAAACAAGATTTTGTCTTTCTTGCTTTTCTTTTTCTTTTCAAGTCAGAAACTTTGTATACTGTCCTTATTAACTAACTACTTTCTTTCAAGTGCATTATTTTTTCCTTAAAAATAATTTATCTTTGTTAAAAAATTTTTTTTAACTGATGGAGCAAAGCAAAAGCACACCTGCATCGCAGAATGTAAATATCATCAGCACCATGAGGTAACGGCAGTACTTTTTTCTTACTTCCAGATCTTGATCTTGACTTCTTTTGCTTACTATCTATGGCTAAAAAAAGGAGAGAAAAAAGACTCAATACTCCATATATTTAAAAAGCAAATATTATTAAAGTTTATTCTATATGTAATAACAAAAAGTCTGTATTTATTTTCTCCTTCTACAAAAGCCAAACCACATTACTGGTTCTACATTAGCATGACAAATTACTCAAAAAAAAAAAAAACTTGTAGTATTGCATTTTTCAGACATTTCCACATGATTATTCATGCCAGCAATTTACTGTATAAGTTATATAATAAAAAATCTTTTGAATAACTACTATCAGTGAGTCATTTATTTAGCCTATTATCATAGTTAAGACTGATCCTCTTATGACTGTTTATATATGATCCTAATGTCCAATTCTGCTTTCTTCTTTCTAAGAAAAATTACCATTGGACAATACCATTAAGACTGAATTGGATTCCTATTACATTCACTATATCTCACAATTCTCTGAAAAATTAAAGAAAATTTTAAACTATAAAGAAAAAAGAGTAATTAATTTGAATTCCATACCATAATTATAGTTTAGTTGTTTAAACTTGGTACACTAGTTCTATATGGGGGCAGGAAGAAAGGGAAAGGAGGGAGCAGCAGTTTACTTTCCTTTGTAGTTTTTAAGACAAAAATAAAGGTTACAAAATACAACTTAATTTTATTAAGGAATCAAGATTTAACATGGCGGGGAAGGAAGAAGGAAGAAAAAGAAGAGGAGTTGTTAGTTCATAATTTGGAATTTTTCCCTAACAGATTACCAAAAGGCTAATTAAGAAATAATGAAAAGCACAATATGGGAAGAAAGAGAAATAAAATCCATGTTACTGGTCTTTCAATATAATCTGACTGGAAATTCCAACCCAATTCCTTCAGAGCAAAAGCCATAATACAGAGTAAATAACTGAGGAGAAGCCCCTACTCCCATTACCCTCACAGCTTTTCTTCAGCCACCTTACCAGACTTGTAGTTAAGAGAAGCTGAGAGACATGTGTGTGTGTGTGTGTGTGTGTGTGTGTGTGTGTGAAAAATCAATCACAACCTAGCTTCCAGGGAATTGATTTATACTTCGTAAAGTCACCAAAGATAAAATTATCAACTGTCAACTACCATACTAACAGAAAATATAACTTAGTACAACGAAAAACTACCATTGATAAACTGCATGTTAGTCATTGCCTTCAACCTATCACCTATTCAATTTCTTATTTCTCCTCTGAAAGGCATTCTAAATAATGAAATAGAAAAATTCAATACAGTATTAGAGAATTAAATCAAAACTAAACAACTAAAACCTAGGTTAAAGAAACTCAGATGATAAAATACTCATTAAGTATGTAGGAAAAAGCTCAGGGATGTCCTTCTGATAGATTTTTTGATCAGCAAATTAGACTGCTGATTAATAAACAGGTTATTAGTAAACTAGCATTACTTGTTACTGCCAGACTTAGCACAGTAGTTCCCTATGAGTCAGGGCAATGGGGGTTGGGAGCAGAGGACCATAGGCATTTATTTATTTATTTATTTATTTATTTATTTATTTATTTATTGAGCACCTACTAAGGCACTGGGGATATAATACAAAAAATGGGGGAGAGGGGAATCCTCATTCCCAAGGAGCCTATATTCTATTAGCACAGATGGCATGCTTATCAAATTTACAGATGCCACAAAGCTGAGAAGGAAAGCTAACCATCTGTATGACAAAGTCAATATCTCAAAATATCCTGACAGGTTAATCAAGTAAGATGAAAACAGATAGGGAGAAATGTAAATCTTATATTTGGTTTCTAAATGAAATCAGATATATGAAAAGAGGTCTTAGTGGACTTCAAGTTCAATGAGTCCAGATTGTAATATGGCAGGAAAAAAAAAGTTAATGAGATTTTGGACTGCATTAAGAAGCCATAGTTTCTAGGATTAAAAAGAGACAGTCTTGCTGTATGCTAATGTCACATCACACTGGCAATATCATATTCATTTCCGGGCCCCTCAATTTAGGAAGGCCACTGATAAAGGAAAGGGCACTGAAAGTCAATCAGGAGTGTTTAACCAAGAAGAAAAGCCTGAACTGGGATGGTTGGGAGTGCTACAGGACAGTTGTGTTTAATTTTTTGAAGGGCTGTCATGTGGAAAAAACATCCAGAATTATTCTCTTTGGCCCTACGGAATAGAACCAGGAGAAAGGAGTCTAAGGTCACAGAACGACAGATGGAAGAAATCTTAGATATCGCAACTAATCACATCATTTTAAACATGGAGAAACTGAGGCCCAGAAAGGTGAAGTGACTGAGGTGGATCTGAACTCAGGTTTTCCTGATTCTAGGTCCAGCATTGTGTTCCCCATACCAGTGTTGTTAAATTCAAACAAAAGGATCCCAGGCTGCATACTGACTTAGAAAACCTCAAATTAGCATCTTTATGTTGTATTTTTATTTACTTTGTTAAATATTTCCTAACTCTATCTGTGGAATGTGACACCTCTGCCCTCCGCCACACTACCTCTTGGAAATTTCTGGACAAATACCAGTGTTCAAAAGCAGGACGGAGGTGGCAGGTTCTCCTTCAATGGAAATCTTCAAGCAGAAGCCAGATGACCTTTACTACATAAAACTATAGAGGAGACTCTCTTGTGTACAAGGTGTTCTCAAGAGCCATCAAATTTCTGGTGTTCCATCCATCTGAAGAGGAAGATCTTTATAATAATTAATATTCATAACAATTAATTAATCTTGGAATTACTGAGAAACCTAGTGTGTTTGCCAAGTGCTTTACACACATAATCATTTGAGCTTCTCAACAAACCTAGGAGGTAGTTCTTACTTGCAGGTTCGTATCCCTATTTTACAGATAAAGGATCTAAGGATTAGAGAGGTTAAGTGACTGGCTTATGGCAGAAGAGTTGTTAGTAAGGGCCTACCCAGGCCTCCTCAGACTTAAGACACATTCTTTCCCCTTGGTGCACTCAAAAGTTCAGTCACCTTGAATTCAGCAATCCTTCTCCAACTTCTACTTATTCACACATGCCATCCTCCATATTTGAAATATATTCCTTCCCTATCTCTTCCCTTTCTTTAAGATTTAGTTTAAATTTTGTCTCCTCCAGGAAATCTTTCCTGAAGGATTCAGTGTTTGAATTTTATTGGTGCCCAGTATTCAACACTGTGTTTTGAACATTACAGACACTGTTTGTGATCAGTGACCAAAAGAAAAGGCTTTATATACTACAACCAAAATATTTATTGCAACATGTTTTGGGGCAGTAGAGACCTGGAAAGAAAGCAGATGCTAATCAACTGGGTAATGGCTAAATGGGAGTAAATAGTTTGAACCTAACAGAATGTTATAGTAGAGAAGGAACCAAGATGGTGGATGAGGGACAGCCACCTAGATGGACTCTCCCAATATCCCCACCTCTGAACAACTTTAAGATAACACCACAAATCAAATATTGGAGTGACAGAGCCAAGAGAAGGTGGAAATGTGACATTTTTCCAGCCTAAGAAACATCTAAGAAGCTAGCAGGAAAAGTCTGTAACACTGGGGCAGAAACCTGTCTGGAAGCCCCCACACACGTCACAATGGCAGCCCTTGTAGCAGCTTCAGGAGTTCTCAGCCCAGAGATGGGAAAGGGATTAGATAAATAGTCAAAAAGAGAGTATGGGGACCCTCTTCTGGCACTAGATACAGCTGGCAATGACTGGTGACTCTGTTGCCCACACACAGTTCTGGATTGCAATTCCAGGATAAAGAGAAGCATGGCTAGTCCCTGATCCCAGTTCCAAGACCAAGAGGAATGCTAGCACTTGCAGCTGCAGGGGAGCAAGGGCCCTTCCTTGGTAAACACCAGATCAGCAGTGACCATACCTCTCCCTGGATCACACCACCCTGAAAGTCCTGAAAACTTAAAGACCTCCTCAGAACTAGATTTGAATATAGCAACATGAAAAAGACTGAAGCTTGGGACAGTGGCTCCCCACTCTTAGGTGAGCAGAGCCCAACTTCAATGTAAAGTTCAAAGTCAAGAAAATAGACTGGAAAAATCCGCAAACAACAACAAAAAAAAAACTTGACCATAAAAAACTACTACAGTGGCAAGGAAGACCAAGTCACGAACTCAAAAGACAAGGGAAAATAGCTACCCAAAAAGTCTCAAAGAAAGATGTTAACTGGACACAAGTCCTACAAGATTTCCTGAAAGAGTTAAAGAAAGAGCTCTAAGTAATAGAAGAAAAATTAGGGAAAGAAATGATAAATGCAAGAAAATTATGAAAAGATAATTAACATCTTGGTAAAAGAAGCACCAAAAATACTGAAGAAAATATCACCTTAAAAAACAGAATTGGCCAAATAGTAAAGGGGGCACAAAAATTCACTGAACAAAAGAACTCCTTAAAAAGCCAAATTGGTCATATGGAAAAAGAAGTACAAAGGCTCACTGAAGAAAACAATTCCTTAAAAACTAGAATTGGGCAAGTAGAAGCTCATTACTCCATGAGATATCAAGAAACAAAACAAATTCAGAAGAATGAAAAATAGAAGAAAATGCGGAATATCTCATCAGAAAAACAAATGACCTGGAAAATATATCAAAGAGAGATAATTTAAGAACCACTGAACAACTTGAAAGTCTTGATCAAAAAAGAGCCTAAATATCATATTTCAAGAAATTTTAAAACAGCCCCAACATCTTAGATCCAGGGGGTAAAATGAAAGTTGAAAGAATCCACAGATCACTTCTTGAAGAGATACCAAAATGAAAAGTCCCACGAATATTGTAGCCAAATTCTAGAGCTCCGAGGTCAAAGCTGCCAAAAAGAAACAATTCAAATATTTTGGAGCCACAGTCAGGATCATACAAGATTTAGCAGCTTCCACATTAAAGGAGCAGAGGACTTGGAATACATTCTGGAAGGCAAAAGAGCTAGTATGACAACCAAGAATAATCTACCCAGTGTGAGAAATGAATATTTCTCTTATTTTTAATAACTAATTATTGTATTGGGTTCAAGGTTTTCCCTTTTTCTACTTCCTCATACAGAAACCAACTAGTGTAGGAAATCCTTCTCAGAGATTTACCTAGGCCAAGAATTCATTAGACAGTAAAAGAAATTCTAAGTTTAGGCTAATAGGCATATTCCTGTTCATTGTATTTGCTCAGCCAAGTCTGGGGCAATGTTGGTTCTCCTTATTAGCAAGACAGGTGATGTGGAAATTGACTCTCTTTAACCAAGATTTGAGTGACCTAAGTCTCCTATTCCAACATAGCCCGCCTACAATTTGATTAACCAAGCAGAGTTGAGTAGGCACCCCTTGGGAACATTTCATCTTCAAAGGGCATATAAACAGTGACCCCACTGTCATTAGGGGTCTTTGGTCTAAGAGAAAAGGCCAAATGATCATCCTTTTATTAATAACCTGCTGGTCTTATTAATAAAATTATTAAATTACCCAGAAACTATGTCTCGGGCCTTTTTAAACATCTCACCAGCAAAACTGATCATAATCATTCAGAGGGGAGAAAAAAATTGACATTTAATGAAACCGAGGACTTTCAAGCATTCTGATGAAAAGATCAGAGCTGAATAGAAAATGTGACATTCAAACACAAGACTCAAGAGAAGCATAAAAAAGTTTAACATGAAAGAATAAACACAAGAAATCCAATAAAATTAAAACTGTTTACATTCCTATATGGAAAGATGATACATCTAACTCCTAAGAACCTTATCGTTATTAGGACAGTTAAAAGGAGTCTACATGTGATTTTAACAAAATGACAAATGGGATATAATATAAACAGCAAAAGATTTTGATTAGAGAAATGCAAATTAAAACAACTCTTAGGTAGCACCTCACACCTATCAGAAATGACAAATGCTGGAAGGGATTAGGGAAAATAGGTACACTAATTAATAAAATGCTGGCGGAGCACTGAACTGATTGAACCATTCTGCTTTTTTCTTTTTTAAAGGCAATTGGGGTTAAGTGACTTGCCCAGGGTCACACAGCTAGTAAGTGTCTGGTCTGAGGCTGGATTTGAACTCAGGTCCTCCTGACTTCAGGGCCGGTGCTCTATCCACCGCGCCACCTAGTTGTCCCTGACTGAAGCATTCTGAAGAACAATTTGGAATTATGCGCAAAGGGCTATAAAACTGTGTATACCCTTTGACCCAGCAATACCACTACTAGGTCTGTGTCCCAAACAGATCAAAGAAAAAGGACTTACACGCACAAAAATATTTATAGCAGCTCTTTTTATGGTGATAAAGAATTGGAAATTGAGGGGATGCCCATGGCTGAAGTTGTAGTTTATGATTGTGATGGAATACTATAGTGCTGCAGGAAATGATGAATGGGGTGGTTTTAGAAAAACATGGCAAGACCTATTATGAACTAATGCAAAGTGAAGTGAAAAGAATTGGGAGATCATGGTATGCATTACAAACAAAGGTGTAATGAAGATCAACAAGACTCAGCTACTCTGATTAACATGATTATCCAAGACAATTCCAAAGAATTCATGATGAAAAATGTTACACAACTCCAGAGAAAAAACTAATGAAACCTGAATGCAAAGTGATATATCATTTCCCCTACTTTATTTTATCTTGCTTTTTTCTGAAATATGGCTAATATGGAAATATTTTCCATAATTTCATATGTATAAGTGATATCACACTGCTTGCTTTCTCAGTGGGTGGGAAGGGAGAGAATTTAAAACTCAACATTTTAAAAGAAAAGAATGGCAAAAATAAATAAGAAATTGGAATGTTAAGGAAAAAGAAAAAGAATGTTCCAGTACAGTGCTGAAAGACTCTCCAGTTCTCCCCCCTACTACAGTCATTCAGGTACCTCTTCTCCTTTAAGTCCATATAATTCACATCTCCTACACAATCAAAATCCTGGTAGTTGGACATGCCTCCTCCTTTCTTAATGATCTCAGTAACTGACTGATAGTCTTTCCTCCCTAATTCCTGTCCTATTACTATGGGACGTCAGCATAATTTTGATACTCCCTTAAAAACTTAACCTCATTTCCCATGACCTACTCCTCCACCCAAACTCAGCCATACACATAAACAACCAGTCAATCATAACTCTAATCTTGCCATCATCCACAAATGTAAAACCCTCCACATTCATGAACTCTGCAATTCCCTCATGCGAGCACAATCTATTTACTTTCCACTTCCACGTTCCAGTACCAAACCCTGTGTACTCCTCACCCACACTGTGACCTCCAATCCCTCGACTCCTCAGTTCTCTCCCAGATCATCACACTGCATTAGCCACTCTCTCCCTTTCTCCCATCATGTGACCCCTTAGTGAACCAGTTCCACTCTACAGTGTTCAACTGAATTTTCTGTCTGTTTTATTACAAAGTGTGCTCTGTTAAGCCTCAGCCCACTTGCTGCCTTTGCTAACATTCTGACTGGATCCACTACAAATTTATGCTACGTAACTTCAACTAAGCCTTCCTTCATTGTTGCTCCTACACTTCCCTAACTGAATCACCGTTTTACTCTCCTTTCCACAGCCACTCTTCCAAACTTTTTCAATCTTCTTCAAACCTCCTATGGCTCCCCTGTACCCACTTATCTCAGCTGAAAACTTACTGAGGGCATTTACACAAAGCTCCCTCTTCTCTCTTCCCCATCGTGCATCACTAAAAATGCCTTCTGCTGCTAATTTCCTCCTTCACCCCTATCTCACGTGACAAGGTGACCATTCCTTCTTCCCAAGGCAAACCCCTCTACACGTACAAATGATCCTATTTCATCTCATATTCTACAAAAGATTGTCCCTTGTGTCATCCCTACTTTAACCACTTATTTTCACTAGTCTTTCCCTGCCTGCACACTCCTTCGCCGCTGTTTACAATCATGCCCATGTTTTTTCCATCCTCATCTCCGTTAGTTATCATTTCATATCTCTTCTGACTTTTTTTGCCGAAACATCTTGAAAAGGCAGTCAATAAAAGGTCTCTCCACTTCCTGTCCTCTCACTCTCTTAACTCCCAAAAATCTGATTTACATCATCATCCCTCTGAAACTGTTGTCTTCAAAGTCAACAATAACTTCTTTAATTGTCAAATTAAATGGCCGTTTTTCAACCTTCATCCTTCTTGATCTCTCTACAGCTTCTGACACTGTTGATTACCTGCTTCTCCTTGATACTGTTCTCTCTAGGTTTTTCAAGACATGACTATGGTTCTTTTCCTACCTTCTCAAGTGTCCTTTGCTGGCACTTCATCCTGGTAATGCCCACTAATGATAGGTGTCTTACAACCCTCTGAGGGTAAATCTCTCCCCACCCCAAAGCATTCTCTATTCAGCCAGTGATTTTCCTAAGGTGTAGGTCCAACCATGTCGACCCCCAATCAACAAACTCTAGTGGCTCCCCATTGTCTTCAGGATTAAATACACTATCTTGTGTTTGGAGTTCAAATTCCTTCATAACCGAGCATGTCCGCTCTTTCGTAACTTTCTGGTGTACTTATACTTTATACCCCCAACCTCCCATCCCCCTCTCCCCACACCCAGGTACTCTGCAATCCAGTGACACTGGGTCTCCAACCCTGTTCCTTGATCAGGCCTCTCCATTCCTCTCTTTACCTCTGTCTCCTGGCTTTCCTCAAATTCCAGCAAAAATCTTACCTTCTCAAGGAAGTCTTTCCCAATCTCTCTTAATTCTACTGCCTTTTTCCTGCTGGTTATTTCCAATTTATACTGTATATAGCTTTTTTGTTTATATGTTGCCTCTCCATTAGTTTCAGAGTTCCTCAAAAGTATTTCTTCAGTGCTTAGCAGAGTGGTACATGGTATGCTTACTAAGAAACAATGAAAATGAAGAATACTGAGGTATGGAAAGTTCAGCATAAAGTGAAGAACAGAGAATTAGGAAAGCAATAAACCCAATGAATGACACAATGTAAATGAAAAGATCAACAAAAAAATTCAAATTGAATGGAGTGTAGGTATAATGACCAAGCCTGGCCCTAAAGAAAAGACACGAAAAGGCTTAACTCCTGCTTCTTTCCAGGGTGAAGAATCCTTAACATGTCAGACAATATGCTGGTTAATTTTGCTGGATATTTCTTCTCTATTATAAAGGATGTGTCCAGGCTCCCTTTAGCAAACTAACAGGTAAAAACAGATGCTTACTACCAAGAAGAAATGGAATATACATATCAATGCTACACCTTTTATCTTTTTTGTGTGTGTGCCTATGATTTATTTGTAAGATTCTGTTGCGAAGTCTGGTTGATTTTAGTTAGGTATTTAAAATGAAAAGTGTTAAGGAGAGTTGAAGAATATAAAAGGAACACTAAAGATCAGCTTTCCTGCCCAAAACTGCAAAGTACACAAATTTTATCATACTGAATAGAGCAAATATCCATATAAATCTTCTTGTATTGATAAAAAAAAATCTAAAGTCTCAGCACAGACAAATAATGGTAAAGAGAATAGTGGTGCTAATGTTTATATACTCTGACACAAAAATGAACAAAAAATAAAAACTGGCCTCAAATCTTAGTACTTTTTTGATCACTACATTAAGAAATGTTTTCATATGTTATCTTTATTTCTATTTCTCACTTTTATCTCCCTTTCCTTCCAGGATATAGCAATATAAAAGAATTTCAAAGGCAAATTATGAACTTCTTTTGAAAATACTGAGTAAATATTTGGTTTAAATTAATTTTAAATGTAAAGAAAATATGATACTAACATAACTATGGTAAACCCTGAATATATTGGAAGCTGACTGTCATGATAAACAAAAGGAATACACTATGTTGTTGCCTTTTTTATACATTAACTGCAATTTTTAAAAATACTGACTATAGCTCACATTTGTAAATAAAAATAGATAAGTGGCAGTGGGTACAGGATTTAAAATATTTTGATAGTAATGAAAATAAAAGCTGCTATCCCTCTCTTTATCCTTTTGTTAAAAAAATCACATGTAGATTCAAAAAAACATTCTTAATAAAATTTAGCCCATTTTTCAAAATATTGCTCAGCTAGTTTTCTGAGTTTTAAAAATCCATCAACAAAAACATATCTCCGCCAGGCACTATGCTAATAGAGATATGAAGAAAGGCAAAAACAAAAAATCTACCCTCAAAATGCTCACATTTAAATCTGCAAGGCAATATAAAATAATTACACACACACAAAATACATAAAGTATAAATGGAAGGTAATTGTAGACAAAAGAAAGAAAGACTTCTTACAGAAGGAAGGATTTGAACTGAGCCTTTAAGGAGGCCAGAAAAGGCAAGGGGTAGAGCAGGGATTCAATTACAGAAATGGAGGGCAGCCAAGGAAATGGCACAGATAAGAGCCGAGTGACAAGCAGAAGGAAGAAGAAATAGACTGATCTTGTTCTATCATAGAGTATGTGGAGTTAAGTAAAGTGTAGGAAGACTAGAATGGTAGGATGGCACACCATGGACGTGAAAGATTTTAAATGCCAAATAGAGCATTTTATATTTGATCATGAAGGTAAGTCATTAGAATTTGTCCTTTAAGAAAATGTCTGGCAGGTGAGTGGAAAATGAATTGGAATGGGAAGAGATCTGGGATAGAGACAGCAACCAGAAGGTTACTGCCATAGTACAGGCGTGAGGTGAGGAACTGCACCAAGGTAGTGGCTCTGAAATGAAAGAAAAGGACAAAAGAGGCATTTCTTGGATATTTATCTGGTCCATCAAAAAAAAGCAAGCTCTCCCACTATCTCATTCAAAAGTCTCATCCTTGCCTGCCTCCTTTTCTTTGAAAATTAGAAGAAGGTAAGAGAAATCTTTCACAACAATGGAAAGGGGAAGAAGAACTCTTGACTAAATAAAGGACATAGACTTACAGTAGATAAAATGAAAAACCTAAAAACCTAAACTATTAGGAACACATGGGAAAATGCTCCAAATCACTAATGAAAAAAACGAAATTTTGAATTGATAAGCTGGAAAGTGTTTGAATTAACATGCTCAGTTTTTAAATTTTTTCTTAAAACCCCAACTTATTAATATCTGAGATTCAGGGAAAGAAATGCAAGGCAAGTCAGTGTTTATTAAGTGCTTACTGTGGGTTGGGCACTGAGCAGGCTCTATGAATACAAAGGAAGGCAAAAAGCCATCCCTGTCTTCAAAGAAGTCACAATCAAGTGGGCGAGACAACATGCAAACAAATATGTACAAGATAATGGTAGTCTCAGTGGAAAGGCACTAGTATTAAAGGTGATCTAGAAAGGCTTCTTAAGAAACTTTGGATTCTAGTCAAGAGCTGAAAGATGCCAAGGAAGCCAAGAGGCAGAGACAGTTCAATCCTTCCTCTGCCTTTTGCCTTCCTTAGCCTCCTTCAAGGCTCAATTCAAACATAAAAGACAGCAAGTGAAAATGTATAGTTGGAAGATGGAATGTCTTGTGAAAGAAAGGAGGTCAATGTGATTGGATTGTGGGGTAGATACGGGGTAGTTAAGGAAACAAAGGAAGGGGCCACGTTATAAACATAGAAATGAGAGTCATCAAAGCATTTTTAAAAATATACAAAAGAGAAAGAAGCACAGATAAGTAGGGACAGCTTATAAACATCATGTTGAATTTATAATCCTTTTTTAAAAAATATGTAATAAAACATGTAATAAATTTGAAGCATAAGATACAACCAAGTCTCTCTTTCTATTCAAATTTGTACACAGAAATGCTCTTTTGGGTGAATGTTATTTTTAAAATGTAATAAATTTGCCCTTTAAGAACAAAAACAAAAAAAAATGGAGGAATGGAAACATGGTTGTTCACCATATATCTGAAGGTCAAAGTCAAATAGCTAAACAAGATGTGGCTAACTGTACTTGCCAAACAAGGTGTTCATTTTTACAAACGGCCAACGTATACATTTATTTTGCTTGATCACATTTGTTTATTACAAGGGTTATTCTTTCTGGATAAGGTAAAACTGGGTCTATATGCACCTGACACAACATAAGAATTACATTTCTTATAGCAGTTCATGTACCTACTCTCAGAATTTAAACATAATACACACGCGCACACACACACACACCCCCACCCTTCTTCTAGGCATATACACCAGGTATTTAAACACAGCTAACAACTTGAAAAATCATTTTAGTAACACTGACTGCCTATTAATCTTCTTAAAATATAAAAGCAAAAGAACAAAATTTATCTTGTCAGATTAACTTTCACTTATATATTTATTTAAGGTGTGCCCAGAACTACTCCCTAAGGTTATTGTAAGGATTATACAAGGTATCTGAAAAGCACTTACAAAGCAGAGTACCTAGTGCAGAGTGGACAAATGCTTGTTTCCTTTTTTCCTTCCTATATATGGTTCATCACTTGGATCCTCATAACAACCCTCTGAAATAGGTCTTACTATGATTCCATGTTACAGATGACAATGAGGCTGAGAGATTAGATTGGTGTCTGCACACCAAACTGGTAGTGTTGATTTGGGAAAATAATGACAGTAACACACAGTCTAAGTTTTATCAGGCAAGCTATCTAACCTCTCCGTATAGCTTTTTTCAAGGGTAAAATTTCTTGAATGGAATATTAAAGAGGGAACAATTCTACGTCTCCTTCCCTAAAAACTACTAGCAGAATCTTACTATTGATGTAAGAGGTACAAAACATTTTGAGACCCTAAACAGTGTGTTACAGATTTAAAGCTAGAAGAAACATCAGAAATCCTTTCATTGAAATCCTTCATTTTACAGAGAGGAGAGAAGGTATGTGCCCTACATCCCAGGTCTTCTGATCTTTCAGAATCCTGCACTCACTAGGCCACATCAAAGCACTGTGATTATGCACAATATGTAAGTAACAGCATTAATAAGGTGACACTACTTTGCCTGCCCTTCCCCACTTTAAAGAATTTTAGTGATTGTTCTTCTTCCTCTTCCCCCCACTCTCTGCCCCCAGGGGAAGTAAGAAATAATTCATCTTAGGCCCAAAATAACCAGAATCTAAACCAGAACTAGAAGATGACTTGGGGCAATGAAGGAGAATAAAACAAGTAAGACAGTTAAATGTCCCTGTAGAAGCTTTTGATTTTTAAGACACTTACGAGTCCTATTATTCCAAGACAGAACCTGATATTTAGCCATGTCTGTTAGATTACTTATTCTAAACAAGAAACTATTAAGTAACAGAGTAAGTATTGATTATCTGGCCACTGAACTCCACGTTTCTCACTGACATAATGTGCTATTCCTGGTTGACTGATACCAATTTTGTGTAGATAGACGTGTTTTGGAAATGGCCATGGAGCAATTTTTTTTTTAATTTTACGAATGTCAATTGAAATAACGCACAAATTAGACAATGATCAAGAACTAAAATCATTTCATCAATAAGATTGCTAACAGAAAAATATGGGCAACCATATATTCCCGTCACTTAAAAATAAGGGAAGGCAATATATTAAGAGACAAACTACAAAAGTGTAAAATTCCCTACATCTGAAGTTAGAAAAGACTGAAATTTTCAACATTCAATATTAATTGATTCAAACTAGTACTGTTTTTAAAAATGTTATCAGGAAATCACAAAATACACCAGTGCTTATTGGATAGTACTAACAACTAAAATAAAACTAATCAAGAAAATGCCTACAGTAAAGGAGGTTTTAAAAATAGCTTGTATGTTCTAAGAATAAGAATATAACCCAGCAAATTATCAGATCTGAAGGAGATATGCCAAGCTTAAAAGATAGCAGTTTGGAGCAAGTAAGTTTTTTAAAATATCATGAACATATACACTTACATCCCTGGTAGTACAGGTTTTTGTCTTAAATGAAACTGTTACAGAGTTTGGAAAGAAGTTTCTAGGCCCCAGAATTGAATTAATCTGTTCACAAAGCTTCCTTATATGATTTTTAAATACCAAACAAATTATATGACTGATCTGTTATATAGAGTTCTGTCTGGTATTACTGGTGCCAACTAAAGAGAACATCATTTAGTCAAGAAATCTTCTAACACTCGGCAATTACAAAAATTCAAACAAAATATTTATATTTAAATTTTTAATATGAACGTTGTGGATAATATGAACGTAATGTTACCAATTTTTCATTCGCTTTCCCTCTAAGATTATCTATGGGATAGGTAGGAGAGTGCTGGGCCTGGAGTCAGGAAAACTCATCTTCTTGAGTTCAACTTTGACCTCAGATATTTACTAGATGTGTGACCCTTTGCAACTTAAATCTGTTTGCCCCAGTTTCCTCAACTGTAAAATGAGATGGATAAAAAAATGACAAATCACTCCAGTATCTCTGCCAAGAAAACCCCACATGAGGTCACGAAGAGTCGAACAAGACTCTCTTATCACGTGTGTGTACATGTATGCATTGTGTATACATATGCACATACACACACATACTAAAAAATCGTGGTTGTACATTGTTTGTATGTGGTCTCCCCCATAAGCTCCTTGAAAGAGACTTTTTTGTTTTTCTTTGTATCCCCAGAACTTAGCCTACGTGCTTAAAAAAATGCTTGATTTGATTGACTTAAAAAAACAACCAAAAAAAGAATGTGAACTTGAATAATGAGTCTAGTTTATTCAACTATATAAGAGGGCAGAGGCCTTATTTTAGAATTTAATCAAAGTATTATATTATTATTATATTGTATTTACTATAGTAGAAAACATAGTCTAAAGCAAGGGTAATTTAAACCAACTGCAATATTCTCTTACCTTACTATAAATTTACAATTAAACTTTGATTAATAAATACTTTAGAGAAAAATGATTCTTTAATAACAAATCCCACAGTTTAAAAGAAAATTTCATGTTATCACAGAGTCATATGCCTAACATTCATATGCTGAAAATGCATTTCAGTTGCAGGTCAATCGCTTAAAACCTTAGCCAAACTAGAAGTCTACCAAGATTCATCATCTCCAGAGTCTCCTCCTGTCCCCCTTTCCTCCCTGCAGCAAGGCTGGGTGGTATGGCCCCTCCCTAGCACTCAATCCCTTCTAGTTTTCCCCATCCCTTCCCTCTTACTAAAATATGGAAACAACTAAATAGGCATCATTTGTACTGGACTAATTGTACTTTAATGCAATGATTTCTAAACGTCTAACTCCAAATGGATCGCAGTTTTAGAGTTGAAAAGTACATTGGAGATAATCTAGTCCAATCTCCTTTTGAAGATGAAAGAAAATGGGTTAACCAGAGAAGTTAACTGACCAGCTGCCCATGGTCAAACAGCTATTACCCAACTGGCAGAGTACAACTGGAACTGAGGTCTTTCAGACTCTCATCCAGCATTATTTCCATGACAGCAGTAGAATGAAAGACGTAAAATTAAAGACTCAGAGCTAAAAAGAACCTTAGAGAGATGATTTAATCTAACCTATTAATTTTACAAAAAAAGAAGCCAAATCCCAGAAACGTTAACTGCCTTACCCAGAGGAATATGATTCATTAGTGGTAGGAACTAGGCCTACCAAATCTCTTGATTAAGCCCAGTGCCCTTTCCACCACAAGGCTGCCTTAAAGATCACAATAAGCCTTCCGGCCAAACTAGCCCTAAGGAGTGTCCAGATTTATGAAATTCTGGGTGATGGACTGCACATTTTAGGTGAAATGCTTCAGCCACTGAAACAGAAGAGTTCACTGACCTCACCTGTACCCTAGCCCAACACAGGTTCTTAAGTTTCTTTGGGCTCTTCTTAGTCTATTACTGTTCTCAACTTCACCACATCATTTCTCAACTAAATCCCAATGTCCCTTTAGAATTCACTACTACTTTTATATCATAGTAAAAAGAACCCATATAACCTCAGAGTGGAGTTTCCAATTTTTGCTTTCCTATTGCTATAACACCTTTTTTTCATACAACCTAACAGCACCCCCCAAAATACTAAAAAATACATACTAGTCACCTGAATACCAAGTAAGGTAATGAAGCATAAGATTTTAAAAATCTATTAATAGAAAACTATTTGTCTACCTCAGGGGTGGGGAACCTGCAACCTCAAGGCCACCCGTGGCCCTCTAAGTCCTCAAGTGCAGCCCTTTGACTGAATCCAGACTTCACAGAACAAAGCCCCTTAACAAAAGGATTTATTCTATAAAACTTGGACTCAGCCAAAAGGCCACACCCAAGGACCTAGAAGGCCACATGTTGCCCTGAGACAACAGGTTCCCTACCTCTGGTCTACCTAATACAAGAACAAGCTAAGTCTGAATCTTAGGAATAAGAGAAGTGAACAAAGTAGTTAAGTAGAGAAGAGAAATAGTAGGCAATGATTCAAAAGGGTAAAAAAAAAAAAAAAAGAAAGAAAGAAAACTTTTAGATAGTGGTCTCCAAAATTCTTTGATTACACAACTCTCTAAGAAAATAAAATGATTAAACACATGTATATGAGTATATATTTTATGTATATGCATCCTGCACTAATATACTATGTATATTATAAGACATACATAAATAGAAAATTTTAAAGGATAAGATTAAAGTAAATGAACAATTTGAAATATATTAATGATGTGAAAAATCTTTTTAATCTCACAAGTATTATTAGTAACATTTTAGTGAGAATAATTTTAATACACTTCATTATTTTTGAAAAAGCCTTGTATTATGTCGTAAGGAATAGCGCAGAAATAAATAGCTTGTCAGTAATTACTCAGTTAATATATTCAATATGACTAGCCAAGCAGGTGAATTTTTTTAACAATACTTTTTTATTGAAAGATATAAAATTTAAGTCAGTGAATAAAACAGCTTTTCCACAGGAGTCATATTTCCCTGTACACATATTCATTATGTATACATGTATAATTATGTAAAATCAACATGCATAAGAGAACTGTCACTGGTTTTTGTCTTTGAAGAAAGTTTAACATAAATCCATTGCTTTCTTTATAGGATTATGCTTAATGGGTGGTTATCATATGATACCTTCCTATTAATTATTTTAATTGTATTTTTTAATGAATTTGAGGAATAGTAGTAAAAAGATGAGTTTGGTTGAACCACAGGGTATAAGGAGAGTAACATAAGGCTGGAAAGGAAGGCTAATAGATTTTACAAGTCAATATTGAACCTGGGTGCCCAGAAATATGGTGGTAACCTCATCTGAAATAGGGATGACTAGAAAAAAGGATATGGGAGAAAAAAAAATCAATAAACTGATATCTGCAATACAGGTTGCAACCTATCCATTTCTATTTCTATACTGAATGACTCACATATTCCCATCCAAACTGAAAATGAAAGGTGGTGGTGGTTATTATTCAGTGGTCACACCACCCTCTCATGGGTGCCTCCTGCAACCAAAGATGATGAGGGGTAAAGGGGGATAGAAGTGGGTATGCTGGAGGAAAAGAGATTTTCCCAATGAAGTCTACCTGTCATGTATGGGCATGGAAGGCTGAGAACTTGTATAGCACAAGAAAGGGCCATGTGAGGGAGAGTAGGAAGGGAAGAGCTAAAGACTAAGCAGGCATATGCTGAACACAAGCTCTATGATCCAAGGGGAAGGTGGGATCCAGCCAAAATTCCCACCCTGGACATCATTTGATCATACAACTTCAGTTCCATGCAATAAATTCCACAATGGATAAGACCTTTGGACTAAGGGATAATTTAATTTAGATCAGTCTCATTAAGGAAATAAAGAGCTAATTAATAAATAAGAGTGTTAATATACTTCTAACATATTACAAAAGGCAATAATGGTATTTTGACAGACAGTTTAAAAATATATCTGCAAGACTGGATTAAAAGCCAAACCAAAATAACAGAAAAATATTTTACACACACACACACACACACACACACACACACACTCTCTCTCTCTCTCTCTCTCTCTCTTAAATCCACAGATGTCTTTAGAGAATGTTTCTGGAAATCATCAAGCCTGAAAAAATTCTAATGAGAAGTCAAGTTAATATGCTTTGCTCTCTTAACTTCTAGACCTGATTCTAGACTGATGATAGTTAACACTTACATAACACTTTAAGGTTTACAAAGCACTTGATATCTATGAACATCTATATATATCTACATGTAAACATTGAACCAATTTGTTCCCATTTTGTGGTTTCAAAATAATTCCCCTAATTATCTAATAACAAAGCTACATTATATTTTAACAAAAAGATTCACCTCTCTGGAATATGCACATAAAATTATTTTCATTATAGTTCATTGCAGAATTCTACAAAAATTATAACTGACTTTGATAGTTACACAATCCACAATTAGTTTGATACTCAAAACAAGTAAACTACAACCAAATGGGGAAAGGAGGGAGAAGATAACATGTCAGTTTGCAGGCTGTTCAAGTTTAATATGTACTCAAATTCAATCACTGCTTATCAAAGAAAACTACATATATATATGCATATATATGTATATGTATATTATATATATTTGAATTTGCAAGTAAAAGAAAATTTGCAAGTAAAATAAAAAGATTTTATCAAACTGACTTGCTGCTGGTATCTATAATAAACATACCTGTACCCATCAAAAGTGTTGTCCCTTTCTGTGCATAGTTACTCAAGTGGTTAGAAAAGCTAAGTGCACTTGTAAGCATATTACAAATGTTCTAAGTTTCACAGGAATATTTATTCAAAAGAAAATTAAAATATAGTTCTCTTAAGAAATGAAAATGAGAAAAGCAGGTATCCCATGAAGATGATTTGAGTGAGTTGGGTGTGGTATATCAATCTCCAGACCTAAGAGACAGACAGAGGACTGTGTTGAAATACCTGCTCTTCCACCTACTATCCTGTATTACCTTGGAGAGTCACCTAAACTCTCTGATCCTTCATTTTCTCAATGAAAAGGCTGGATTGGACCTGATAACTTCTGAGATCCCTGATAACTCTAAATCCATGATCTTATGAAAAATGCTTATTGCATTAGCTTAATTTAACTGGGAAGGGTGTGGGGTGTTAAGTTAGCCATAATGATCTCTGGAGTATTTAGAGCCAGCCCATGTTCTTTTGAAAAGGGAAGAGCCTTATCACTTTCCTTCATATTTCTGTGTTACACGGATCATTCCCAAAACCTAAAATACAATCTTGTGATTTGAATAGCACAGTACTGTTGAGAAGTTTCAAAGCTTACAACATTACCAATAAAGAGAATTTAAAAGTCTAGTTGACAAAGTGGTAATTAAAGTGTTTTACCCACAAAACTGTAAAAGGCTCAATACTAAATTAGGCTTCTGATGAAGGCTGGAAGAAAAGGTGGTAAAACACACCACTGAACAGCTGTTAGACACAACATTTTATTCAGGGTATTTTATGTTCATTACTTTGGATGCGCAATCAATAATGAAAGTTAATGATTTAAAGTTTTGGGTTTTGTTTTGTTTTTTTTTCTGCTAAAATCTTTGTGCTAAATAAATGAACAACAAGCTAACATCTGAGTCATCACAAGAAAAAAAGATGGTGAAACAATAGGAAACTTCTAAGTTATCAGAAAATCCTTTCTCTACCAAAATATTTTAATTGGTTTCAGCAACTTCACTGTAATACCAACAAAAAAATCCCACTTTCTTTTCAGAAAGTAAATTACCTTGATCAATAGTCAACTAATAAAGCAGACACCCAATACACAGTGTTAAGAGATCAAAACTAATTAGATTAAAAGCCTATTAGACAGCAGCCAACTTTTAAAACACAAGGTCTGCATTTATCTGAAGTAACTCAATTTCTGCTCCAGGCAAACAATTCAACATTATGTTTTTCAGCAATTCAAAGACTAATTTCTATTACCAGTGACATTCATTTTAGTACTCCATTTATTTTAACAACTATCAAGCTTACTTTCAATATTAACTTCTATATAAACTCTAATATATCCAAACTATGACCTGGAATGATCTTCACAGCCTAAGTTATGAAAACAAATTCTCCCCAAAAGTAAGGCTGACTTATCTTCAGTTGTCTTTTGTTATACAATATATTTTGTTAGAAGAAAGAAACAATTGGTGCACATACTAAGCAATGTCATCTCTTCTTTTTCATTACAACACTAATGTAAGATCTAGAACTAAAAATTAATGAGATTGAGATTTTGATTCTGTGAAATAGTATAGCATACACTAGACATTAATTCATTCAATTTTTAAAAGGTATGTGGGCTTTATTTTTCCTTTGCATAATAGGAACAAAAGGGGATCAGTGGTGACCTGAATAACTTAATCTTGATAACATTAGCAATAACAATGTCACACTGGTGTGTCTTTTGGGTAAAATATTGGTTTTGCACCAATAAGATCTTCCAAAAATTGCTGTCCCCCTGCCCTTCTATCCCCCATACCATCCATTCAATTATTCAAAGTATTTTAATTTAAGATAAAATTTTTTGCTCTCAGAAAGATTTGGTGCACAAATAGAATTCAATGACGATGGGCACTAATTTATTTTAATATGCCTATTAACATACTTTATAATTATCCATTCAGTAGAGCTTTTCAAAGAAGACAGGCTTAGATGGAACAGGGGGTCCCAAGTGAAATTTTTTTTTATTCTGTATATTCTAGCAAGCATTTATAATATTATTTTTAAAATATACAATTATAAGCTTCCTCTTACCTGACTGCACAGTCAAATCCATTTTTTGTGGCTGATACATCAATGGACCATCTTCATCTAATGGAAGAACACATTTCTGAACAAATCTTTTTCTTGCAGTTTGATTATGGATCTTTTGAGGAGAAATATCAGGATTCCTTTCTTCTCCCAATCTTTTATTTTTCAGAAGTTCTATCAGAGTTAGAGACTGATTTTTTTTTCCACTGGACAGTTCTGCTTTTGTTTCATCAGATTCACTTAGGAAACTCAGCCCTTCTTCCCCTGATGCAGACACTGATACAGCTTCAGTCTTTAGGCCATTACGGTATGCTTCAAGAGGTATAACATTTTCAGATAAAAAGTCATCACTTGATGCAAGTTTCTGAGCTACAAATGGTCTGGGAATAATACGGCGACTGTTCAATGCTTTTAAAATTTTTGCATATTTTTCTTCATTTTGCATCATCTCATTTAGAACACATATTGGAGATTTATGAGCATCCCATTTAGTTTTTCCAAGTCTTTTCAGGTGTCCTCTCACATGATTTGATAACCCAATTTTAGTATCAAACCAACCACCACAGAGCTGACAAGTGTGCTCAGAAGCAGATTCAGACTTCTCTATAGCTAGAGGGGAAAAAAATGTGACGTGTCAAAGACTTTTTTAGATTGCTAGTCTATTTACCCTAAAATCAATTACTCTGGAAAACAGGATATTGCATGCTCCCATAAACAGAAACAGAAACAAAAGCAAAGCAAAACCTTTTTCACATCCACTTAGTGTGAGACCATGTACTACATACATATCAGCAATTCCTGCCCGCCCATCCCAAAGCTCACCTTTTCTAACTCGTTTCACAGGAGTTCCTGTGCCCGTCCTTTTGAAGTGCTGCATTTTATCACTTGTGGCTATTTGCTCCGGAGAAACAACATGCCTGGCTTCATAGCTTAAACCTGCTCTATGTAGATGCCCACGGACATGATTGGACAACCCAACACCAGTTTCAAATGTTGCTGGACAGTATGGACAAGATTTTTTCTCTAGAGACAAATCAGTCCAATGGAAAACGGAGTTATGCTTTGGCAATGATGTTTCTGCATTTTCTAAATGTTGAGGATCGTGTATCTCATGTAAGTAGTTGCTAGTTTCAGCATCTTCATAATATTCAAAAAAAAAGCCATCGTTTTGTTCAAAACTAAGGTTTTCTCCGGCTTCTTGACCCTCTACTTTATTTTTAAAGAGAGGGAATAAGTTTACATTTTCCCGATTAACATCACTGTAAGATTCATCTTCCATAGACTGTGTAGTATAGTCACACAGCTCAACATTATCCCATGAACTGTCATCCTCTGTTTCATAGCTATCTTTTTTTTCAGCAGAATTTAACTTTTGCAAAACAACAACAGTCATTTTATGCAAAAAATCTGGATAGCAGTCTAAATCCTCTCCTACAACAGAACTTTCCATCTTAGATTCATTAACTACTCTTTTTACAGCTACACGCCTATAGTCTTTGAAATCTTCTGGCCTTTTTGGATCAAGATTATGAGAATCCATAATAAAACAATTGTTGTGGGAACTATCTGATGATGAAAACACATGTAGAGAACTGGCCTCTTCCTTTTTTAAATGCAAAGGATATGGGTCACCTGACTTTTTAATCATTCTATAATTTTCATATTTGTGTCTATATAAATAGTTACTACTTGTTTTGACACTAGATTTTTGTTTCCCTGTCTGATGGAAATATTTAGGTTTTTGGTCAATGCTGTTTTTAATCATAACAGTCTTATGAGGAGAATTATTTTGATTGCACACATTTACACCTGCCTGGGAGACACTTTTCCGAGCTTTTTGTATTCTATGTGTCCTCTTATGGAGTTTTGAAAAACTGCTCGATTGAGATGCTGATGCAAATGTTCGTTTTACATCTTGTTTTAAAACAGAGTTCTTTGGAAATGTGGGTGTCTGTTCCTTAACTAATGACTTAGTTCTGCCAAAATCTAAAGGTTCTTCAAGAATATCCCCCTTTTTTTCTAATCGTAGTGGCCTCCCAAATGGATCGATGCATGATGATGGATGCAAATATTCCATATGTTTTTTTAAAATATTTCGAGCAGATGTAGTAAAAGCACACAACTTGCACATGTACGTGGCTGGTTTTTTGGATGACTCTGTCAAAGGGTCTTTCACAGAAGTCTTTTTTTGCGTTTTTCTCTGAGCGAGATCAGAATTAATAACTGAACATTTCACCACTGCTCCATGAGCAATTCCTCGGTGGCACTCCAATTCATTTTCAGTCACTGCCATAAAGTTACACTCCTCACAGCAGTAGTACCTTTTGTCTTTTTCGTGAGTTTTAGCATGTTGCACAAAAGTTTTGGGACAATTGGTGCCAAACACACACTGCGGACACTGTAACCGTGCACTCCTCCCTTCGTCCTGAAGTTCTTTTAATTCACGAATTTCCTCCATCAATTTCTGCCTTCTTTCCTGGTGAATAATCATGTGTTTCAGAAGTGAATTTCGATCACGAAATGTTCGCCCACACTCTCTACAAGCGTACGGCCGTGGAACATTGAGGTGACGGAAGTGACTATTCCCATCTAAATGGTACATCATATGCCTATGGAGGTGCTTTTTCTCCCTAAAATTCACATTGCACTTTGTACAGGGGTAGAAGGATGGCTCTTCAGTGCTGAAAGTAGCAGGTGACTCGGAATCACTCTCTTCACATTTCTTTTTTAAAGTATTTGAAAGAAAAGTGCTTGTATGAACAGGTGAACTCTCTTCTCCACATTTATCTGGGCTATAAATCAGTTGTTGAATAGCATCCACATCATCTAAGTCTTCATCTGCTGATTCAGGCTTAACTTTTGACAACGGGTATTTCTGTGGTTCTGTTATTTGTAGTTCTTCACTTTGCTCTAGAAATTCTACATTTAGTAGTTTTGATTTAGTGGTCATATAATTTGATTCACTAAAACAATCCTCAGTATAACGAGTTATCTTGCTTACATCCATTTTTCTTTTTCTCTTTTTCTCTAACCCTACTTTACAGTGAACTGGCGACTTTTCTATGGTTTCTTCATTTGTCATAAGAAACTGGATAAACTCTTTTTGTGGATCCCAGTTTGTATCATTTCCTGATCTGAAATCATCTGTACCTGAGGAAATACCTGTTAATGTTTTGACAGAATCATCTTTTGCTAATAAACTTTCACTGTCCTCACACTCCTCTATTTGATTTATTAAAGTGCTATCTGACTTCACACTACTCCCTACTGATTTTTGTTTATCACAACCAACTGAAGCAGAGGTAGGTTTCTTAATGGAATGGATGGGATTTTTAGTCTGTGCTACATCAGGTAACAAAAATAAAACTTGGTGTTGACTTGAATTTTGTGGTGTAGTTTTTGTGGACAGCTGGGGATCATGTGCCACTTTCAAAGTTGAACAGGAATCTGTTGTTTGCTGACTCATGGGTTGTCCAGTGGGTAATGAAATGCTGCCTTTACTCATAATGGAAGTCTTAGTTAAGGAGTGTGAAACTGGTCCATTAACAGCAGTTCCTTTAGGCAAGATAAACTTTTCACTAGAAACAGTAGGAGCACCAGCATGGATAAATGGAGTAGACTGGCCTCCGCTTAAGGCTTTTTCAGATCTGTCCCTGGATAGCTCTTCAGGCAGAGTCAATATATTGTTTTTCTGAAATGACAGTTGACACTCTTGTGGTTTAAGAATACCACTCTCTTTCTCAGAGATGAAATTGGTGTCATTTAGTTCTTCTTTAGCACCAGTAATCTCAGTATTTATCTTCAAATCATCCATATTGTTGTTGGCAAGCCCATTAAACACATTTACTCTAGAAAAAGAAAAGAAAGGAATCTATTAGATATGTATGCAAGAAATAATATCTTTAAAATGCACTGCACTAGATTTTAAGTGGGCAGGAAAAAAAGTTTTCTATCTATGAAAATCTTTACTATTTAAATATTTTGTCTGTTATTTTAAAATATTAAAAACCATTTAAAAGATGTTATGTTCTATAACATCCAAACACAAAAGACTGAATTTTTGTTATACAGGATATCCTAAGTGTTTTACATAGGTATGACTAAGAAAATCCCTAAATTACTGTACTACTCGGGAGAAAATAAAAAGACAGAGAGACAAAATGCAAGTGGCATGAAGAATACAATCTTCCCCCATTAATTTAGATATGCTTAAGACAGTCAACCAATATGAAGATTTTAAACAAAAGCATCTGGGGTACACTAGGGATTCTTTAACGATTACATAAGAGATGATTTTTACAGGCATGCCAATTGTTTAGATGTAAATAGTATTTTTAAGGTATCTCATTTAGAATTACTGCAATTTTTTCTCCTCATGAATTTGCTTGTTGTAAATTTCAGTTCAACTTTTATCCAAATTACCACAAATTCAGAATTACTTAAACCAAAATTAATGGGATTTTATAGATCTCTGTACCTTGATCCTAAAATTCCTGTGTACCCTTTCAATTTTTCAATTTAGGAAACCTAACCACTTCCTATAAAACTATAAAATATTTGTGGCTAATCAGCTTAATGAATGTTGGTTTCTTATTTACTAATAAATTGAGGTAATTTATTTTTCAGTATATTTCTTGGATTTACTAGTGGAGCTACACTGCCAAACTCAAAACAAATAAACAAAATGCAGAAAACAGATACTCAAGAATCACTTAATGACAGTATTTTTTACCTACATGATTAAAGTATGCCCTTCAATGACCAAAGTCCAATTTTTTTTACATTGATTCTTGTTGATTTGGCAACAGACACCTACAAATAAATAATCTCAGAATGCACAAATGAAACCTCTAAACCAGCCATTAGTTGATAATACCTGACCTAAAATATTTTTGTACTACTACAAAAGATTAATAGTGTGCTGAGTTGAGTGTACTTATTTGTGTGCAGGCATGAATTTAATAGTATACCAATATTTAGTGTTTGCCTTTGCAATCATTTTAGTGGATTCTGTTAGAAAGTACTTTGAAACTAAGTAGAGTTTAGATTTAAAAGCAAAGAAGTGAAAAATATACTAACGTATACATTACACAAAATTATCTGCATTAATGATAAAAACAAAGCATGTCTAGTTTTACCTGTAAAGTTAAGATTTGATCTAACCTCCTAATGTTTACAAATCTAAGATCATCGATTTAGAACTGAAAGCCATTTTAAACAGGCTATCTAAAACTGGGGTTCTTAAAACTGCTTTTTTGTCATGCCTCCTCTTACAGCAATCTGGTGACATGATTTGTTGCTTGACGTTCCCAAGTGGAGAAAATGCTAAATTCCAGTTCAAGATTATTGAAAATTAAAGTGTAAAACTTTTTTCCCCATCTAAATTCACAGGTCCCCTGAAATCTATCCACAAGCCACTTGAGGTGTGTGAACTCCAGGTTAAGAATCACTACTCTAGATGCAACCCCTCATTTTACAGATGTAGAAATTGACCACAGTCACAGTGGCAGAGCTGGGCTTTGAACCCATGTCTAGTGGTTCCAAATCTAGTTCTCCACCATGAAAATAGATTTCTAATTAAAAATTAGTCTACATTTGTATAAAGTGATTTTTTCAAGAAACACAGTACAAAGTGCATTATCTACTTTACCTCTAAGTTTTCTAGCATATATAATTTTATTTGTATAAGTTAGTTATTTCTATGTAAAAATAGCAAAGACCACAGACTACAAACTTATTCTTACATGAAAGCAAAACAAATGACATAAATAACAATTTTATGGCATATTTCATAATGGATCAAAACAAAACTGGGAAAATAAGTGGGAAATCTCTAGGGTTTTTTTGGCTGCAAATTTTATAATTAAGTATAAGCACTTAGTGATTCTATTCCTTCCTATGATCTACAATAAATGTACATTTATATAAAAAATGGACAATATAAGATACTAACACAACTTTATAAAAATATTTACTTCTTTAAACTCAACATGTTAGACCAATCATTTTTAAGTACCCCCATCTAAGTCCCAAAGTTCTCTGCTGTTATGAGATTGGCAAATTTCCATGGAAAGAAAAATAGACTTTCAATAAGATCATATTCAATGCTATCACCCCAAAATGGCGCTAATGCAGCACCCAGCAGGAGTTTCTACATCGCATACACAGAAGTTAAAAATGGGAAGCACAAACATGTGTTAGGAAGGAGTACTGCAAATGTCAGTAAAACAAAAACCAAATTCAATGGCTATATTACTATTACCCATTCAGTGATCACTCCTAAAATTAAGTCAAACAGTCCTCACAAGGGCAATAGTATCCTAAATCTTTAAAAGGCAGTATTAAGGATATTTTGTTTAAATAAATATGTATGAATATGTGCACACATGGTATGCCTATTTGGGTATAGAAGATTTATACTATCTATTCTAGTTTATTACTAATAATGGGGATAGACAAATATATGCTCAGTCAATTTGAGAGCCTGTATTAGCTTTTCTCAACAGGAAGCAACGTTGCTAACGAAGTGGTAAATTCAGTGTTAATGAGTGGCTTCACTGTTACCACCTCTGAGGTAAAACCTTCCATGTTCCATGTTCTACCCATCTGTTCTGGTGTTAGGAGTTCAGAGAAGGAACAGACGCTTCCCATTTAAAGCAACTTCAGTGGTACCCCCCGAACAGCAGGGTGGCAAACCATGAAAATATCACGGTGACTTGGAGACTGCAGTCCTCATTATCAGAATGGTTTCATGAAAGCCTGCCACAAGTTTACATCAAAAGATAGCAAATTGTTTTGCTCAAATATATATTAAAATAAATGTTCATAATCCATCTTTCAATCTGCAGAATACATACAGAATTCTTTCTCTAAAAGTTGAGGCTTATAACACCTACCTCTAGTTAGAATATCTGCTGAACTGTAAAATGACATAGCTCAAGAGTTTGTTCTTTCACCTGTTAGGTAATTATTATGCATAAGCAAAGATGGCTAATTCACTCCAAATTAATAATCTTCCCATATATCCAAGCTATTCCTTATAAAGTAAGATTGATCCAGGCACAAAATCTTTACAAATAGAAGGAAAAAATAACAAAATTGAATTGATTCATTAAACAGTTTTAGCAACAAAAAAAAAATTATTTTACAAAAAAATTTTAACTACTTTAGAATTAATTTTTATGTTGTTAGAATAAGTGATCCCACTGAAAATGAATGAAGGCCATAGCACATTCAAAACCTGATGCAATGATAAACAAAACAAAAATGTTTATCATTTACAAAGGATTATTCCTTATATGTCTATCACTAATGCTTATGCAATATGTAATACCTAGGAAATCATTCATTATGAAAGTTAATTCTAATAGTGGGAGTAAAAAAAGAAAACAAAACCCAATACATTATCTCCTGTACAATAATAAGTGTAACTTTATCAACATTTGTAGTTTTCTGGGCTGCCAACCAACAAAGAACATTTGAAATAAACTCTTAAAACCTGATTCAAAAAGCTGAATAAATTTCCAACTAGTTTATATATATGTACACACACACGCACACACATACACATATACATCTAAAACAAATATACAACTAGTTTAGATATGATGTCTCAAAGTTCAATTAAACTACTTTATCAATTGGAGTACTATAAATAAGGATGTGAATTATCAAATTATATCTGTACATTACCAGTTAAGTATCGTCCTTAAGGAGTCGTTTGATTAAAAGTTTTTTCCTAAGTAGAATTTTTTTTTAATTCATAGTGGGTAAAAAGTTGCAAATGGGATTTTTAATATACATATAAAAACATACTTCAGGTTCTAGAAAATCATAATGAGTTCTGCAGCTATAACTGCCTGTAGTCATACACTGTAAGCATTAAAAGAGAAGTACAAAGGTCAGATCTGTCTTCAAGATGACAGATCATCACTTATAAGCCTCAAGCTAGACTTATTGTCTCAGAAATCTCAAACATCAGTATTTTTGCAAACTATCAGCACTTGCTATAACACCCTTACTACACTACATCTTGAGGTTACTACAGAAGAAATGAGGTGATAATTGCATATTAACATAATTATTCTGTAATCCCTCTGAGCAAGCTTCCTAGGTCACTCAGTAATTCAGATTGGATACAACCTTCCTGTCATCAAATCTATGCTGTCCACTTGCTGTTCATTAATAAATCTTTTTGATAGAAAATTAGCTTAATTTCATTCTTTTATGTACATTATTAATTGTATTTATTACAAGCAGGTTAACATTTCTTGGGTACTTATCGCATAATGCCAACCTTGTCATATAACATAATTTCACAAAAAATTATAATATTGCCCTTATTCAGTACTAGTTCATTAAAAATTACATCGCACAACTAAATGTAGAGTTGCCCACTAGCACCATTACAGTTAAGATCTATCAGGCTCTATTGCGGCCCTTTCTTTTGCTTTAAAAGATCCTTGAGAGTAGATAAGTTTTTAAGTTATCAATACATGTGATTAAGCCAAGAAGCAAAAACCATTAACAGCTGTCAATCTACATACAAAACAAATATTAATTGGATGAAATACTGTATTTTGATTACTGAGGTTTGAAAGTCCATGAATACTATATAAATATGTTTAGCAAGGGATATATCATACAAGCAATTATGTGTGCACGTACCCAATGTATATTTACATACAAAGAAAACAGAGGTCTAAGATGTTTGTTTTTGTTTCCTCATACTATCTCTTTGAGCCCAATGGACCCTCACACTATGTTGTAGGTTTAAGAACATGTGAATAACACATTTTAACAGGGACACAAAATAAAAAGCACCACAGAAAGGTGACCAGAAAAAGATTTGAAAAACCACAAGTAAATATGGTCTAGAGAAAAAAAACTAGAGCGAGAGTAATCACGGCAACTGTTAAAGAACAATCACATCAGAAAAGGAAATTGACTTTTTCTATATAGCTTCAGAAAAAAAAATAGAAAAAAATGGGTAGAAGTTACAAAGAAACAAATCTTGGTATCATTTAAGAATATCTTCCTAATAAACAGAGCTTCTTAATGCAAAATAGAAGTCCTCATAATATAATGAGCAGCCTGCGATTCAAGCAGAGACTGAATGTCAGACATGGTGTAGGAGATTTCTTGGTCTGGGCAGGGGCAAGATGAACAAAATCCCTCTAAAGTTCCTCCCAACTCTTGAGCATTTATAATATTATGTACATGACAAAGATATTTATATGTGTAAGTGTAAAGTCTATAAAAATAATAGATACGAGTATTAAGTGAGATTATTCTCCTGAACTTACAGGAAAAGGCTACAAAGCATAAACTGCCTCACAATACCTCATTATGATAAAATAAGAACAAGTCAAAAAGCTTGAGCTTCTAGTCCAAGATCTGTTGCCATTTTTACTGGCTCAGTGACATTGGGGGCAAGTTATTTTAACCTGTCTGGGAGACATTTTCTTCATCTACAGAAGAGGGGTGATATCTTACAAACTAGAAAATACTCTGCAAACATGGTAAGCTAATAACTGCTTGTTTAAAGAACATATTTTGTGAAGGATCAATATAGTCTATTTGGATAAGACTGAGACTGAGGCCTATACCTAGATAAATAAGAAAATCCTTTAGCCTTAAATTATTATTAGAAATATAGAAACGGGGTCAGCTAGGTGGCGCAGTGGACAAAGCACTGGCCCTGAAGTCAGGAGGACCTGAGTTCAAATCCAACCTCAGACCAAACATTTGACACTTACTAGCTGTGTGACCCTGGGCAAGTCACTTAAACCCAATTGCCTAAAAAAAAAAGAAAAAAAAATGAAAAAGAAAAAGAAATATAGAAACTAAGTTTTTCCACTGAATTTGTCTACATAAGAAGCAAGTAATCCATTATATACTAAAAGATGAAAATAAATCTGATTGGCATACAGTAGGCATTTTATATAAAGAAATCCAACAGTGTATAGTATCTCCATGGCAAACTAATGATCTTTAAGGCCATGTTTAACATTAAATGGTTCTTTATCAGAACCAAGTTATTTTAACTCCTGCCATGCTGAGTTTGTTAATACAGAAAGGTTTTTTTCCTGCCTACCTCCCCATCATTCAGCAGAGGGACTGTGTGTTGGAAAAAAGTAATGCAACTGGTAAACCAGAGAATCTCACAACTGAAAACCAAGAGGTCATTAGGACCTGTTCTCTTCTGTGTCACTGAAAGTGAATTCTTAAAGTATCCACAAAAGTTATACATACAAAATTTCAAACTCTCCCATAGTGTGTTGTTCCAGTGTTCAATCTTCCCTCCTTTTTTGGGGGGGGCCAATCAATCTTCCCTCTAATAATTTTTTGCCAATCACATGAATTAATATTTTCCTTCATAATGAAACTAAGTAAATGAACATCACTGGAGTATGACCTTGCTATATGCTACAAATATAATATGTAATAATAGTATTTTTTTTCTAAACAAAGAATCCCAAGGAAAAGAGAAGAACTTGAGAAATACCAGCGTTATCTTGTTAATGAGAATTCTGTTTTCTCTCTTCTCACTGTTCAACAGATTAAATCAAAAGCCATCTTGTGATATCTTCCTGAGTGTTTAAAGTACTTCCCAATCTTCAAAATCTTCATTCTGGCTTAGTTCAAAAATTATGCCTTTTACCAGAATAATATCTGTCAATATCTTAACTGAACTAAAATTAACAAGCTCTACATATTTTAGTTGTTTAATTTTTTTGTTGTTCTTTTCTGGCTTATCTTTACCATCACCTGTGATCTCCTCCCTCACCCTCTCAAAAAAACTTGAATTTATTAGATACACCTGTATTGATACACACCTGTTCTGCAGGCATGTTTCTTGGCTTTGTTTTTAAGGCTTCCTACTATATTCCTACTGTACTGCTACAAAGGTAGCAAATGACAAATTGGTCACCTCCCCTTATATGACAAAAATTTGTGCTTCTATTTCTTTCTCGATTCAGCTCTTATGAGCTACAAAACAAAGGTAGTATTTGTAAGTTCAACGGCCACTGACTGAACTTTTTACCCAAAATGGACACTTGAAAATTTCTCTGCCCCCATGGAAGACAGGGCAAATGTACTCAGACCAAAGCAAATCTATCACTATTGCTGAACTCAAAGTCCTGTCTTACTGACAGGATATTAGTGATGTAATCTTCATACAAGATAGATAATACATCATTATTTCCCTTAAAAAACATTTTCTCCCAACCCTGTAACAAAAATTTCTAATTCAAGTTTCCCTGAAATGATTAAAGCTATAAGACTGAGGTCATCACTACCTTTACATCATGTAAGTTATCAACAAAGTAATAAGTGATATTCAAATGTTTCTCAATAAAGAAAATTATACATTTGGGGCATGTTATGAGACAAGCAATGAGATGAGAAAAAAATTAAACATATAAATAGGCAACAAGCAGATAAAATGAGCCCTAGTTGCTAAAGATATGATGGTCTACTTAGAAAATCTTCAAGGTATCACCCAAAAAAAAAAACCCAAAATAAAAGAGCAAAAGCAAAATGAAAACCAAAAACACACCCCAAATCCTTCCAACCTTCCACTTAACTGTGACAATTAACAGTTTCAGTAAAGTAGGCCATTACAAAATAAGCTCTCACACACCTGCATAAAATAGCATTACAATATACCATCAAAATCCAGTAGGGATTAATAGAAATAGAAGCCCCAATAACTTTTAAAATGCATAAAACATGTGGGAGTCATTCTACAAAAGCACATAATATTTTCATATACACACTTAAAAAATAAAAAATGTAAAATACTTGGAGGGATATATAGTACTCATACTGGGCCATGCCAATATAATAGAAATTACAGTAGTAACTCAATTCAATTATAAATTTAGTGTTATACCAAACCTCCAGTATTTATGTAGTGTCTAATGTGCCAGGCCAGGTGGATGGTTGTGGGTGTGGGTGTGTGTGGGTGTGAGGATGTGTATGTGTATGTTTGTGTGGCAAGGGAGGGGAAGGAAGATAGGAAATAGGAAGAGAGGAACTAGAAAAATCAACAAAGTTCATTTGGAGGAACAAATGATCTAATATATCAAAAGAAAAATTTCAAAGTAGGAATGGAGAATAGAAATTCCAGGCCTCATAATAAATCATAAAGAAATAATCAAACTATTTGGTATTATTTTAAGAACAGAAAAGGAGAGCAGACTAGGTTGAGGAAAAATAAGAAATAATTGAACCCAGTGTTTCATGAAACCTAGAACTCCCTATTTGACAAGAATTACCAAAAACAATCTAGTAGAGATTACCAAGTTATACCACAAAAAACTGAAATGGATACATGATTGGATTAAAGATCATACTGCAAAAAATATTGGAAGGGAACAAAAAGGCTGTGGCTAGGGGTCAATTCTTAAAAAAAACAAACAAACAAGGAATAGAAATGATTATAATACAGGAAATTTCAATTATGAGAAGTAGTAATGCTTTAATAGTTTAAAATTACACTATTAAGCCCTGAGATAGCCTCTACAAAGCACATGACCAAAGTGACCATACCCCTTTTACTTAGAAATTCTACTCCTAGGAATGTAACCTGAAGAGGTTAATGGTAAAAAGCTCTATATACATACTAAAATACTTGTAACTTTAATTAGTATTGGAACAAAACCTATAAACAGACAATCACTGATTTGCAAAACATGCTGTGGTTCGTGAAAGGAATGGAATATATCTACACTGTGTTTAAAAAAAAAAAAACAATATGATCACATCTCCTAATTGTGGGTTGCTCACACCTAAACCTAGTCAGGAACTTGCAGATGTCAGATCAGGCACAGTAATTAGACTCTGTCCTGGATCAGATTGCTTTAGGAGCACTGAAAGCTTGAAGGCATCCTAGTCTGACCTTTTCCTAAGACCCTAGAATAATAAAATACTCAATAAAGCAGCACAAAGACTAACTTCTGGTCATGCAAAACTTGGCCCTAACATAAAGTCCAAAATCAGGAAGTAAACTGGAAGAATGGGCAAACAAAAAAAAATCCCACCATAAAAAGCTATTGTGGTAGTAGGTATAAGACACAAACCCAGATGAAGAAAATTACTCCATAATATCTATAAACAAAGCCTCAAAGAAAAACACAGCTTAGACACAAATTAAACTAGAATTCCTAGGAGAGATGAAATGAGAGTTTTAAAATTATTTTTATCAATGAAATGAGAGCACAAGAGGAAAAAGACAAGAAAAGAAATGAGAGCTATGAAAGAAAGAACTGGAAAGGGAATTAACAGGTTGTCACAAGAGGTACACAAATCTTGCTCAAACAAAATCTAAAAATTGTAATAACTAAACAAAAGCCAATGATCCCATGAAAACAAAAAATATTAAAACAAAGTTAAAATATTGAAAAAATAGAAGAAAATCTAAGATATCTTATAAGACAAAAGCAACTGAACTGGAAAACACAAAAGAGCAAATTTAATAGTCATTGGAACTATCTGAAAGTCGTGACAAAAAAAAATAGCCTAGACGTCATATTTCAAGAAATCATTAAAGAAAATTACCCACATCTTAGAACCAAAGGGCACTGTAGAAACAAAAAGAATCTATCAGTCACTTCTTCAAATAAATCCCTACATAAAAACTCCAAAGAACATTAACAGTCAAAATCTAAAGCTTCATGGCTAAAAAAATACTGCAAGGAGTCAGAAAGAACTCAAGTACTGAGAAGTCATAGTCAGAATCACTACATAGCAGCCAGAAGCTTACAATTAAAAAAATTCCAGAAGGCAAAGGAGTAAGATATTCCAGAAGGTTTACAAACAAAAATAACTTACCCAGCAAAACTGAGTATAATCCAGCTATGTGTGCAAATGAATCTAAACATTCCTGATGAAATCATGGGAGCTGCATGGTAACTTGAAGACTGGAGGAACAACCACTAGGTTGTTAGAAGATCATCTGGTCTCCTTGCTTCAAGCCTCACTCTACTCCAGGGTATCTATCATACCTCCTGCTGCCCAAGTAATTTTTCTTGGGCCTACATCTGACCATATGACTCCCCCACTTAATAAACTACAGTGTCTTCCTACTGCCTCTCTGATAAAATATAAATTCTTCTGTTTCTATTTTAAAGACAGTGATTCACAAACTAGTCCCAAACTATCATTTCATTTGACATCTTTCTCTCCTCTGTGATCCAGCCAAAGTGGCCTTCTGTTCCTCAACCATGACATTCCAACTGCCCTACATACACTCTGTCCTCACTTCTGCCTCAGTCCCTCTTTTCCTTTAAGTCACATCATCTTCAGAATGAGGCTTTTCCTTTTTCCTCCAAATGCTGGTCTCTTTTCCCAATACAAAACCTCCCTCTTCCCCCCTACCTAGAGCACTAAAGCTTTGGAGCACTGCATGCTGTGAGAAGGTGGATAGACTATTTGGTTTTGCTAAACCGTTTTTTCCTTCTCTTTTTTACTCTTTGTTAAAAGGGATGACTGTAGGGAACAATATGTTTGAAAATCAAACTAATATAAAACCAAGAGATATTAATTTTTTCCCCACAGAAATGTTAAAGATATAAGGGACAATGACAACAGTTGACAAAAGACTTACAAAGTCTCTAGATTTAAGGGGGAAAAAAGGCTAATGGTGAGTTAATACTCACCATTGCCACATACCAATAGTATACCTAGCTGTCCTTGATCAGTCTAATTTTCCAGGCTCAGATGATATCTGAGTATTACAAAAACCTGGCAGATATGAATACTATTGGGGAAGGGGGGGGGGGGGAGAGAACACAACAGATAACAGAAGAGGTCCTAGAGAAATACAGATTTCCTCATTTCTGGCCCATTTTCCCAATGGGAGGTGGAGGGGGGGGAGCAGAGTAAAAAAAGGAAGAGAAATTGGGCTTAAAAAAGAATTGGGAAGGTTTGGTTACAACCAGTCATTATTGACATTATGTTAGCCCATAAGGCCCTTAGAGCTCACTATAATACAGGATCTCATAATCACAGCATTTAGATAATTTAATCCAACCCCTTCATTTTATAGTTTTTTATATACTGGGAAAGATCCACAACGGCTGACAAGCTGATTTGGAAGCATACTGGATCCACCTTTGTGCAACATTACTTGCAGTAATTTGGTAACTACAAAACCCAATTAGCAACTATACTGGTATGACTTGCCATACATGGGAAGGGAAGCAAATGCAGAGCGAAGCAAACATCATGGAAAAATTGTTTAGTCTTCCATTTCAGAAAAGGTAGCATAGTATCACAGCAGAGGGCCTCACTGGGCTGTATTAGTATGGTCCTGGGACAGCTAAAGGCTAATGAAGACCTTATCCATCATGGGATTCCATTAGATATTTTTAATAAGAATATAAATGATACCTGGGGGGTCGGTTTAAGGCCTAAAGTGCAGCCCTCTGAATGAATCCAAACTTCACAGGACAAATCCCCTTAATAAAAGGATTTGTTCTGTAAAACTTGGACTCAGTCAAAAGGCCGCATCCAAGGACCTAGAAGGCCACATGTGGCCTCAAGGCCACAGGTTCCCCACTCCTGTTTTAAGCTATCACTGGAAAATACTAAGTCACCTCTTCCCAAGGTACCCACACTGTTTACTGCTCTTTCTTCCACTTCCTGACATCCGTACTCCCACTCTTTGATGCGCACAGAATACTTCAAATATTATATACAGGCATCCCAGGCTTTGGGGGGCAGATACTCTGGTAGCAGTATTGTTATTTGAAGTGTGTTATGCATAATGTTTGGAAGTCAGACTAACTGCATATGACAGAAGAAGTGTGCACTGTACTAGTAAAATGCCTTAGTAAGACTAATGCAAAAAGTCCTTTTTATAAAATGTACTAACAAGTTTCTCTAGTAAGAAGTGCTGAAGGGGTTGCTAGTAGAAAAAATTTAAGAAACCTTTAAAGAAAGGAGAAAGCAACAATTGCCTGTATATCCCAGAAATAGATTTCTTCAGATGTCTCAATGCCTTATTATAAAGCTACAAAAATTTAAACAACAAAAGTATAGACAAATAAGCTCAATTTTAATTCTAGATCATGTAGTTAAAGGGAAGATTCATTTGTGAATATCTGGAAAAGTAAAGTGCAACTTCCTGAAGAACTGGTCCTGTAAAATTAAATAATTTTATTTTTTTAACGGGAATGTTTTAGTTTACCTATATTATATGTGCTTTTAAAGTTTTATTGACACCTTGTTTTTCAAAGCATAGTCACAGATAGCCAAATAAATATATATCAACCCTTACCCTCTACCCATAAAACTCTTGTAACAAAGAATAACTGACCACACATTAGGTTTGGCTTAACCAGATTTTAGCAAAGTAATCTACAAGTCTCTCAAGCTATGCCTACAGAAAAGATGGGAGAGGTATTAGCTAGAGCTTAGTCCAAAAAAAAAAAAAAATTATTCAGAATCAGCTGTATGGCCAGAACCAGCGTTATCATCAATGGTATTGGATCGTCTTGGAAGAATATGTGCTTGGCTTGGTGACACTTAATTTTTTTGTCAATTATTTGGAAACAGGCATAGATGGCATGCTTATCAAACATATAAGACAAAAGCTAGGAGGAATAACTACCATGCTACATAACAAAATGAGGATTCAGAAGGATCTTAACAAATATGAACCCTTGGGGTGAATCTAATAAGATGAAATTAGATAGTTACAATTGTAAAGTCTTAGAACTGGATTCAAAAATCCAATCTCACAAATAAAAGATGTGAGAGGCACAGCTAAACATCAGTGTGTCTGAAAAGGATCTGGGATATTTATTCTAATATAAAAGCTCACTGAATAAATGATGTAAAAAGGCAGCAAAAAAACTTAGCTCAATTGTGGGCTTGTGTTCCTCTCTGTCTTCACTGCTGAGGTGGGTAACTGGATGGGGACCACTGCATTTGCTGTCAGATCCTGCTGATTTGTTACTTGGTTGTGACAAGACTGCTGCTGTCTATCTCAGTAACAAAGCTTGTGGGAGAGGGATATCCAGCAATAAATGTGGTACAAAAATCAAACGGTCGCTATTAAGCAAAAGACTGAATTTAGATAAGCATTATATCCATAAACAGAGAGGTAATAATCTCATTGTACTATTTCCTTCACTGTACCACATTTAGAGTAAGGCATTCACATCCAAGAGCTATACTTTAAGACCATGAGAAGCAGCATGATACAGTGGAAACACTGATGCATTCAGAGTCAGAGAACATGGGTTGAAACCCTTCCTCTCATATTTAGCACCTGTGTGACCTTGGGTAAGTCATTTAAATAAATCTAAGGAGGGAGAGAAACCAGATGACCTTGGAGATCTTTCCCAGCTTAAAATCTATGATGTTATGGAAAGCATCCAAAGGAAAGTAACCAAGATGGTGAAGTTTATTCAAGAATGAATTCCTGACATACAATCAGTTAAACTAGGAAGATTGACCTAGAAGTGAGGGACTGGGGGCGGGGGGGAGTTTACCACAGGCACAAGATAGCCATTTTCAAGTACCTGTGATGTCACATAGAAAAAGAATAGTGAACTTGTTCTACTTGTTTCTCTATTTGTTCTTCCCTCAAAGTAAGAAGTAAGGGTGAAAGTTGTATAGGTACAAATGTACACTTACATTAAGGACAATCTTCCTCAAACTTAGATCTAGCCCCTAAACAGAACGGGTTCCCCTCACAGGAGAGTCTGTGTCCTGAACTACAGGACCTTCGGTCCTTTCCAGTACACTCGGTGAGGAAAGTTAATCCTAACAGAGAACCGGGAACTTCCACCCACTGCCCCTCCTCTCTCCTTCAGAGCCAAGCGAAAGTCTAGCCCTTCCAAATGGCAGATTCTCAAACACTGAAATGATGTTGTTCTCCCAATTCAAACCTCTTCAGGCTGGGAGATCCCACTTCCTTCCACCAAGGCTCATGCGATCTGATGTTGAGGCTCTTCATATTCTTGCTCTCCAGATTAAGAGTGTTAATAAACTCTAACATATAAACAGTCTGTAAAATGGATATAAAAATATAAAAGGAAATAATTCCAAAGACAAAAAACAACAAAGGAACCCTCTGAACTGGAAAGAACCACAAGAATTCTAATAAAGCAACCCACAGCTAAAAACGGTTAGTTGCTATTCAAAAGTTTCAGTCGTGTCTGACTCTTGGTGACCTCATTTGGGGTTTTCTTGGCAAAGATATTACAGTGGTTTGCCATTTCCTTCTCCCATTTTACAGATGAGAAAACCAAGGCAAAAAGGGTTAAGGGACAACTGACTTATCCAGGGTCACACAGCTAGTAAGTGCCTAAGGCCAAATTTGAGCTCACAAAGTTAAGTCTTCATGACTCCATTGTGCTTTATCCACTGTGCAACCTAGCTGCCCCCCAAAATTGTCAGAGATGCTATTAAAATCCAGATCTTCCTGAAACTCAGTACAGCACCCTTAACATTATAAAACGATGCCTTTTACACATTAATGGTTAAAATGAAAAGCTATTTCATTATTTCCTCAGCTCTGGCCTTGTGTAACTGACCATGTAACATGGCATCTAAACCTTAAGTCTAAGACCTTAAATTAAACATAACCCAATGATTAAAATTTAAATTAAAAGTGATGAATTTAAATTTAAGAGATTTCTGTTTGCTGTACATTATAAACTGAAGGATTTTGAGTAAATTTCCAAAGGGCTTAAATTTCTTATAATCAATCCAAAACAAACAAATGTTCTTAGAAGTACTGCTATTAAACCAGGCACTGTGCTAAAGACTGAGATTACAAAAAAAGGCAAAAGATATTTAGACTGAGCTAACAGAATGTAATTTTCTGAAAGGCTAGGATAAGTTTCTTTTTGTCTTTGAATCCCCAGAACCTAGCATACAGCCTTTAACTCAAATATATAATTAAAAAATTTTTTTTTTGCTGAAATGATATTGAGATAATATACTTAATGCCTATTATTATTTAAAAGGAAGCATGGTACAGTTGAGAGAATGCTTGATCAGGAGGGGCCAGGGTTCAATAATGGCTTCTGATAGCTGGTAGCTGTGAGACAAAAGCCAATCATTTAAACTCCCTGCCCTCAGTTTCTTCAATGACCAAAGTGATGTGACAATGACTATACAACCTTATTCCCAGCAGCACAGTGAGGATCAAATGAAATCATGTCGGTAAAAAACTTTGCAAACCTTCAAATGCTAGATAAGGCCAGTCATTTATTCTAAAGCCTCCAGTTACAAGACATTTTGTGGAATGTAACTTTAAGTACAACTCTGACTTCAAGGGGACAGTGTGGATCAAACAGAGGAGAGCTCCTGAGACCTGAAGAGAATAAGTCAAAGTTACCGGCTTGGAGGCCCTGGGCAAGACACCTGGACTCTTCCAGAGCCTAAGGCAACTCTCTTAAGACTCATGTTGCAAAGAAAGTGTCCATTTGCATAGTTACAGGCAGTTTCCTCATTGGGAATTACCTATATCAAGGAAATCACAAATCCAGGCCTTCCTGGTATGTCATATTTTTATATGAAGATCAGAAATTCAAGAATAATAAGTGTTTCACAAGTTAAAACAGCAAATTTGTTCTGAAATCATATTGGTTCCTTTGATGCTATCTACAAATATACTCAGGTCTATCAAATCCTTTAAATAAAAAAAACTTCACTTGAACCTGCATCCTTGCCAGCTTATAATGATCTACAACTTTCCTGTTTTTCCACAGCTCATAATCATCTCCTAAGGCTACTTCCTCCAATTTCTCTGCCCCTTGTAATTCTATTTCTAAAGCCTCCGATCTCTAGAAATTAATCAAATGAAATATCAAATAAATCACTTTGCAGATTTTATCAAACCTAAAGCAAATTAAAATCAAACACTTTGCAAATCTTAAAACACTATATAAATAATAGCTTATTATTATTACTTTCCAAATTACCAAGGAACTCTTAAAAATACTGAATTTAAACATCAAATTATGTGAGCCCGTACACAAGTAAGCATAATGAAATATAATCTGATGGTAGAAGGAGTACTAACAACTAGGAAAAACAGGAAATGCTTCCTTTTAGATGTCATACTTCAACTGATCCTTAAAATGAACCTAAGGACTAAGTGATCAAACTGACATTCCTTAAGCACGAATTTAACAACGTCACTTCTGCTCTCCATGTTGCCTCCAAAAAAAGTGACAGGAGTGTTCTGCCATTTAAAGCCCTTCATAGTCTGTTCCCAGCTCCCTATACATCATTCTTCTTCACCTTCCTCCCTGTACATAACATCACCCTGTCTAACCTCCTCATGGTGTGTCTGAGTGATCTCTTTGCTCAGTGCTCAGCTCTGTCTCCCAACTGATGGCTCCTTTCAAAGTTTGGCCAAAGCGTTCACCTTCTCACTAATTATCCCAAGTGATTTAGGCCCCCATTTGGGAAGTAATTTTGTATTTATGTTGCACACATCTTGTACTTACCTACCTACATGAACATGTTTTAAATCCTTCAGGAAGAAAGGAGCTGCTAAGGTGGTTTTTTTGTTTGTTTGTTTGTTTGTTTGTATCCATTACACTCAACACTGCTTGACATACACACAGGTGCTTAGCTAATGGTTTTTGATTGGTTCATTGAGGAGGGGATTCTAGGAATGGGGGAACACTATGTTCGAAGGTCAATGGAAAATGAAATTAAAGGAATATCCAGTTTGACTAAAAAATAAAGTAAGTAAAGAGGGGATTAGTTTGGAAAGTTGCTTAGTGCCAAATTGTGAAGAGGTCTGGTAAAAGGAAGGCTGAGGATTTTGTGTTCTGTTTACAGCAGGGAAGTGGCATGCAGCAACAGTAAAGAAAGAATGAGGATTGAGAAAAGATCATCTGATTTCTTTGTTAACCTGTTGAGCAGCACTGTATCTCAAATTGCACCACAAAGCAGTAATGTTCAAAATTAGTAATTACCAGAACTCATATTCAGAACCAAAGGAACACATTAATTGAGTGTTTGGGAAACCTGGAGAGCCCAAACTGCTGGGGGACACAGATCATTGAAACAAAAACTTCTAGGAAAACTGGTAAGCAGTCGGGAAGAAATTGGATTTTGAGCAAGATCTTCCACTATATACCGAGATAATCTCTAAAAGGGTACATGACTTAAGAACACACTCTTTGAGAACATGGAAATCATCTTTTTTGTACTGTTATCTCGAGTATCTAGCAAGAGTATTTTCTATATTACGCACCTAATGACAGATAAAATGAAGAATTTTGAATAAATGAGGAATAAGTATGGAAATTATTTTTGTCCCTAATTCTAATCTGGTTTAAAAGATTTGAAACTGTCCCTATTAGATCTAGCAGCAAGCTTTGTGAAAATGGAATTCTTTTATACCAAAATCTCCATCATCTAGGAAACAAAAAATTTTTAAAAGGGGGGAAAAATAGCAGACCTGCTACAATCATAGTTGAATGTCCTGGTTATTTGTACATGTTAAACAAGTAAATATTAATATGCTTCGAAAATAAATATTAATGAAAACATTTACCTTATATTGATCTGGCTATGATAGAACTAGAATTAAAGTCAATTATGTTGGAATAACAATTATGAGAAAAAGTTTAAAAAGGCTTTGACTACAATCAAATACAAAGATCTTCATACTCCAGGTAAACCCCTTCAATGTAACGCCCATTTTCTGGAATATACTTTTCACCTGCCTAATCATGTGGGGGCACTTTTCATGATAGACAAAATGAGGATAGAAAAGTTATAAAAATGTGTGTTCAGCATTAGTCAGACTTAGAATGTCCTTTTTTGAAGATAAAATATTGACTATGTGGGGGAAAAGCTAAATAGGCTCTATTAAGCAACTAAAGCTAACCAATGCATAGAAAAAGTCTGACATTTTATACAATATTCCATCCCCAGAGTTACTGGGCCCACAGTTAGTTTTACTGAACCAGTTATTTTAAAATTCTTTATGATAAGCGATGAGCTTTAGGGAAAACACAACGAGAACTATAAGTTACAGTAAAAAAAAAAAAGTAGAAAAAAATTTCAATTATTGTAGATAGAAAAAAAAATCTTACTATAAATATCACAAAATTAGGCCTTTAAGTTATGTCTGATATGATCCAGGTAATAATTTCAAAGTTATTTTTAATGAAAATAATCAAATTTACTATGTCTCATAAAGAAGAAAATCTAACACCTACAAGCATCTTCTAAATTCCTAATTACAAAATTTGACACATTCTAAATATTTATCATTTCTGGTTGATTAGATGACTTCTGCGGTTCCTTTCTAGCTCTAAATGTAAGCTTCTGAACAACTGGCATAATCAAAGACACTTAACAAATAAACAAATTCATTTTGAAGCCAAGTGCTGCCACCAAGTGGTGGTAAATTCTTTGGCCAAAATACAAACATTAAAGCAATGGCAAAAATTAGTCCTTGAAATAGTGCAACTGAAATAGTGCCACTTAAAATAAGTAAGATGACTGAAATAAACTAATATGAAAACTGAAATAAAATGTTCTAAATGTTTCATGTTTACCATCTAAACCGTGGATCTTACAAATTTCAAATAAAGTTTTATTCCTGAACTGAAAGCTATGAATACTTTAATTTCTATCAGCTGGTTCTTTAATTCTACAATTATCCAAAGTTCTCATTCAAATTCTATCCTGGGAGAAATTGCACAATCGAGTATATGATTGTAATGATCAATCAACAAGCACTTTTGAGACAACAAAGATGTGAAAACCCTGGGGCACAACAAATAGAAAAGCAAGAGAGGCTGGCTCTCAATACTGTAAGGCCGAGAAAAGCAGGAAGAGTCTTCCAGGAATGAGGGGACAGCCAGAAAGTGCTAAGGGACAGGAGACAAAATATGAAGTGTGTGGGGCAGCTAGGTGGGGCAGTAGATAGAGCTCCAGCCTCAGAGTCAGGAGGACCTGAGTTCAAATCCGGCCTCAGACACTTGACACTAGCTGTGTGGTCCTGGGCAAGTCACTTAACCCCAATTGACTAACCAAAAAAAAAAAAAAAAGTAAATATATACATACATATATATATATATATAAAATGTGCTCTGGTGTAAGGAATTGACTAGGCCAGTAATATCAATCACAATCTCTACATTTAATCACTTCCAAATTCCTATTAACTAAATCTGCAAAAGAAATAGCTACAACACTGGATGACAGGAAGAATTCAAAAAGATCTTGACAGTTGTCACAACATTGAGCCAAAGGGAGTAAAATGAAACTTATTTCAATATATCAAGAACCTCTTTGTGGGAACTCTACCCACCTAAACTGAATGAAACTAACTACAATTTGTAGTTTAAGAGAGTTAAGAGTTGCCTAAGGAGGATCAGAAAGATTAAGTATACAGCCCATGGCTACACAGTCAGCTGAGGAGTCAAAAACAGTTCTTCAGGGGCAGCTAGGTGGCAGAGCGGATAGAGCACCAGCTCCGGAGTCAGGAGGACCTGAGTTCAAATCCAGCCTCGGATACATAAAAACTCACTAGCTGTGTGACTCTGGGTAAGTCACTTAACCCCAAATGCCTCACTAAAAAACAAACAAACAAAAACCCCACAGTTCTTCAGAGTGATATTCCATAACCCAGAGATCCTAAGTCTTCCTAACTCCAGGTCTAGCCATTTGGTCCACTACACCATGCAGCTTCTGTAATATAAAATATATAACTGAACGGACGTAGATTGTTGATGCTGGCACTCCTTCCAGGGATTCAGATCACAGCCTATTAATGCAGATCCATTCTGCTCAACTCTTCTCCTGAAATTTCCACCAAGAACCAGTCAGGTTAGACACCTTCCCTTAGACCAGCTGTTACTGGGCATAAACTTATAGAGCACACAGGCTGTTCATTGGTTATATTTACTATCACTATGACTAGTATGAATTTGCTCCAACTAATTTATCTCTATGATGGCAGCCTTAAAACTGCTTCTGCTTCACAAGACTTTGTGATGTGCTGAAAGATAGACAGGTTCCCCCCATGCACTTTTCCATTCCCTGTCACGACGAGTATATACAGAGCGTGATATAATTGGAATAGAGATTCTAATGGCAAGTAAGGTCCTCCAGCTGTTCCTATTCAGAAATGATATTATAATCACTACACAAAACCCCAGAATACAGAAGAACCTCCAAAATGGTGTAAAAACATAGACAACAAGGCATAGAGGAACATGATAGCTATCTTCAAGCATCTGGAAAAGGGAAAAGATTTGTTCGACTTGAGATCAAAAGGAAGAACTAGGAGCAACTTTGTAAGACTTAACTCTGATCAACTCAATGCCCAAATATAATTCAGAAACAACCAAGATGAAAAATGTTATCCACTCCTTAACAGAGAGGTGATGGTCTAAAGATTTAAAATGAGACATATGTGTTCAGATTAAAGCTAATACATGAATTTGTTTTGCTTGGTTATGTGTATTAGTTACAAGTGTTTTTATCTCCCTCCTCACCCAGGGGCAGGACACAAAGGAAAATAGGGTAAGGGGAAATGGGGAGAGTCACTGAGGAATCTATTCAAAAAATGGAGAAGAATAGAAGGAATGCCAGAAATCCCAGACAAGCAAGATAGCTTTAAAATTACAGATTGATTTTATTTACTCTAAAATAAAAGTAACCTGTAGTTTCATGTACAATTCTTTCTAATTATATGTGTGCATATACAAACACAAACAGATATACTCACATAGATAGATACGGATATATATATGCAGTATTAAGTTCAGAATATTTGAAGGCTTAATAGTAATGTCAATTTAAGACACTGCTATGAAATGTTTTTGGATCAATAATATCTCTGGGTGATCTAACATGTAATAATGCTGCAGTCCCTGTACCACTCATTTGTTTAATACAAGGATATTTGGGGATTTTTATTTATTTGTAGTATGCGTATTTCTTATCTGTCAGCATACAAAAGATAATATGCTTTGGTATGTGTAATTTTGGTCTTTTGACCATGTCTTTTTAGGCACAACATACATAATAGGTCTACAGAACTGTCAGTCATATTAAAGTCACAAAGGGTGGAAAACACTGAAGAAAACTGAGTTAGAGAGAGGCTGGTGTGAATGATCCAAAGTCACGATTCAGTATATGTCCTTGTTGTTCACTACATGCACATTTTACAATCTCCCCAGCATACTGTATGCAAGTATAAACCACTACTATAAACAGTATGAAGGGCATCCAAGAAATCTTTCTCAATTTCTAAAAATAAATGCTAACCCATTACTAATGTCTGCTGTAAAGGTGAATTAATAGCTCAACGTACTAGATTATTTGGGGAAGCCATTCATTTTTAACAAATGTGTCTGCATTACATAACAGATGTTTCCAAAAAAAAGTACAGTACATAAGTAGAATTGGTGTAATGTACCATTTATATCAAATGTGCCTGCATTACATAACAGATGTTTCCAAAAAAAAGTACAGTACATAAGTAGAATTGGTGTAATGTACCATTTATATATAAAGAAATATGAAAATGAATGCTTTCAATATAAAAGTTCCTTTTATTAGCAAGACGCATTGATTGCTAAATGCTAGACAGGAATATTCAAGCTAAAAACTCTAAATTATATGAGAAAAGAAGGATATGTTTTTAAGATAATAGAAAGTACCTATCATGATATGTAATGGGAATGAACTAGAAGCATTCCCAATAAATGCAGGAATAAAGCAAGAATGTCCACTCTCCTCACCATTATTTGATATAGTTCTAGAAATACTAGCAAAAGCAATAAGAAAAGAAAAAGAAATTAAAGGCATAAAAATAGACAAAGAGGTAACAAAGCCATAACTACTCACTGATGATGATGTTCTACTTAGAAAATGCTAGGGAATCGGCAAAGAACCACACAAAAAAAGTAGCTTGAGGGGCAGCTAGGTGGCGCAGTGGATAGAAAACCAGCCCTCAAGTCAGGAGGATCTGAGTTCAAATGCAACCTCAGACCAAACACTTGACACTAGCTGTGTGACCTGGGCAAGTCACTTAACCCCAATTGCCTACAAAAAAAAAAAAAGTAGCTTGAGTAAAGTTAAAGGTTACAAAACAGATCCACAAAAATCAACGGCATTTCTATATAGCAACAACAAAAACCAAGGGGTAATAATAGGGAAATCTCATTCAAAATAACTGGAAAAGATAAAAAATATTTGAGAGCCAATCTACCAAAGCATGCTCAATGTTCATATAGATTCAATTACAAAATGTTAATTAAAAAAATAAAGTTAAATAACTGGAGAATTATTAAATTCATGGATTGAAAATATAATAAAAATAGCAATACCTAAGTTAATTTATAGTTTTGCTGCTATACCAAACTATTAAAGGAGTATTTTACAGAACTAGATAAAATAATTTTACAAATCATTTGGAGGAACAAAAAAAAAATCTAAAATGTCAAGGGAAATAATGAAAAAGGGAAGAGTAAAGGAGGGACTCATGCTTCCAAGCATCCAACTGTATTATAAAGCAGTTAAATGGGGCAGCTAGGTGGCACAGTGGATAGAGCACCAGCTCTGGATTCAGAAGGACCTGAGTTCAAATCCAGCCTCAGACACATAACACTTACTAGCTGTGTGACCCTGGGCGAGTCATTTAACCCCACTGCCTAGCATAAATAAATAAATGAACAAACAAATAAGTTAATGAATAAATGGCAGTTTAATTGTTTCTTACTGGTTAAAAAAATGAATAGATCAATGGAGATTAGGCAATAAGCAATCAGAAATGATGAAACTCAATAATCCATTTATTGGATAAACCTAAAAACATAAATTACTTAAGTAATAACTCCCCTATTTGATTTAAATAAGACCTACTGAGAAAACTCAAAAGTAGTCTGGCAAAAGTTAGGTTTACAGCAATATTTTATAAAATAATTTGAAAATGGACATGTGATTTGAATATTATGGCTTATCAAACCAAAATATTTTTAAAGAAGCACTTTATGTAGCAGCAAAAAGCTGAAAACAAAATAAATGCCCATTGAGTAGGGAATAAATAGCTAAACAAACTTTGCTACACAAAATTGTGACGAAGTATTAGATATAATGAATAGAGAGATGGAAAAGTCCTTACATGAATTTATGCAAAGTGAATTAAGTAAGAGCCAAGAAAACAATAAACACAGTAACTACGATGCCATAAATGCAAAAGATAACAAAGTAAAGATTAATGTTGTGAAGTTATAAAGAACACACTTGGCCCCCCAAAAAGATATGAAGACAGCTTCCCTATTGAGTTGCAAAAGGTAGGGAGACCACAGGCCTGTAACACTACTTATATTGTCATGCTAGTTTTCTTTTCAATATATCGATTAGTTTTGCTGACTTTTTTTCCCATTTTTCTTTTTTAAAATTTTCTGTTATTTGGCATTGTTCTCTGAGAAGGGGGAAAAGGGAAGGCTATTCCTAAGAAACTGAAGCAATGTAAAATTAAGAGTCATCAATAAAAGTCTATTTTTTTAAAAAATATTTTTAAAAATTATATTAAATTAAAATTAAAATTAATTTGTTAAATGAGACAACATCAAAAAGATTCCTAGCACATGACAAAAAAAATATATAGTAATTTAACTGCCAAAGGTGGGACATTTTGAAAACAGTTAAAGACTATCTACACTTTGCCATTAACCATATCAAAAAGGAGAGTAGAGGAGGCCCTTTCCATCTCCATACCTATGAACCTATGATTTCTTGCAATCCAAACTTATGATGACCTGATACTCTCTATCCTCTAAAATATGCCAAATCATTCACAATCTAAAACATTAGCGTTTTTCTAAGTAGGAATTCAATGTTCCCTAATATTCTCCCAAAATTAACTTGCCAGTGTACCCTGATACAAATAAATTATCTTTGATCCACTAGGATCCTCTAGATCAATTCTAATTGCATTTGAAAAGAAAAGCATCTAGGAAGTGAATATGGATACTCTTTTCACATAAACTGTTATAATAAATGAAAAATATTATTACTACTTATCTTCCTAAAAAGTCTGACCTTGTCATTCTCCTATTCAATAAGTAGCTCCCAATCACCTCCAAGATTTAAATGTAAAATCCTCTTTCTGTGTTCAAAGAATTACATAACCTGTCCCTCTCCCCACCCCCAACCCTACCTCAAACACCTTTCCGGTCTTTTTTTATATCCTGTAACTCAAATAGAAGTTTGTGTGCAATGGAATAAACTTGTTTAAACACTTCATATTTCAGTGATCTAATAACAGAATTTTTTGCTTCAAAATACTGTCCTTACCAAGAAGACATGATATATGTCATAGTCTAAAGCAGAAGTTCTTTAACCTGGGACTTTTGAATTCTTTTTTAAGAAATACTTTTATGAATCTATTTCAATATAATTGGTAATTCTAAGAATTGTATTTTAGGCATTTAAAAATTATTCTCAGAGGTGTCCTGCAGGCTTCACACTACTGTCAAAGGAGTCCACAACACGACTTAAGAACTCTTGTTCAAGAACAATTACTGATAATAAATAACAGGCCTCTATTATAACACTACATTCTATCTATTTATACTCAAAACAATATTTAACTTATTTCTCCATTTTTAATCTCCACTTAAATCTAATTTCTTACTGGCATTTGGTATACCTATAGTAACTGCTTTTTAGTTCCATTTGTATTTCATTGGTGAATGCCTGGGAGAAACGGAAATATGTCTAAAGTCTACTACAGTGTCAGGACATGTAATCAAAACAAACACTAAGTGCCCCCCCTTCAAGGAGGTTATGTTTTACTGTGAGAAACATATCTCTGAGACATACACACAAGAGTAATATTAGCCACTAACATTTAGGGGAGGGGAAAGCACTTAAAATAGGTCTCCTTTAGGAGGCCGCACTTGAGCAGAGTTTGAAAGAAGCCAGAGACAGATAGTAAGAGACAATTGAAGAAGGACTCCTCCATTAGATTATGAGCTCCTTGAGAAAAGGGGCTGTCATTTGCCTTAGTATCCCCAGTGCTTTAACACAGTGCCTAGTACAGAGTAGTAGCTTAATAAATGTTTCTTGACTGACTGATTACATTTCATGAAACAGTCTGAATAAAAACAGGAATTGGGAGATGGAATGTTAGATATGTCCATTAAAACATACTGAACAATATGCATTAGATCGGAAAAAGTAGGCTATTGCTAGATAGGGACTGAACAAAGGGTTACACATTTTATCCTTGGGAGTAATCTGGGCCTTCTGAGCAAGACAATGAATGATTCTTTAAGAATTATCACTTTGTGAACTGGAAATTGAGGGGATGCCCAAGTTGTGGTATATAGGATTATAATGGAATACTATTGTACTGTAAGAAATTATGAACAGGCTAATTTTGGAAAAACCTGGAAAGACTTACATGAATTGATGCAAACTGGAGTGAGCAGAATCAGGCGAATACTGTACACAGCAACAGCAATATTCTACAATGATCAACTGTGAATGACTTGGCTATTCTCATCCATACAATGCTCCAAGGCAACTCCTAAGGAATGCAATCCACCTCCAGAGAAAGAACTGATGGAGTCTGAACACAGAGTGAAGCATACTATTTTTAAGTCTATGTCTTCTTTTACAACATGACTAATGTTGAAATATGTTTTGCATGATAGCACATATATAACCTATATCAAATTGCTGGCCATCTCAGGGAGGGGGGAAGTAAGAAAAGAAGGGAAGGAATTTGGAACTCAAATTTTTTTTTAAATGAATGTTAAAAATTGCCTTTACATGGAATTGAGGAAAAAATAAATTATTTTTTAAAAAGAGTATCACTTTGTGAACTATGTGGAAGATGAAACGGAAAGAAAAGACTTGAGAAGTGTATCAATTATATCCACTGAAATGGAAAGGTGATAGAATCTGAACTAGGGTCGCAGTTGTGTAAGCAGAGAGGAGATCACGTATAAGACATGTCCCTTAAGTAGAAAACACAACATATGACAACTGATTAGATAGATACCAGGGTTAGAGAGAGTGAAGAAGTGAGGATGACATGCAGTGCTACCTCTCGAGGAAAATGAAGAGAACAAAGTATTCTTATACTCTTTACACAAATGTAACCTATCTTGGTTTATACTTAGGTCTTTCTGTATCTTTAACACAAAAGCGGTCTATCAGTATTAACCACATCCTCTACCCAAAGTTCCACTATTGCCTCTTCAAGGTATGAAGGTGACTCCTGGGTCAGTAGAGTACAAACTTTGGTAGATCTTACTCAACTTGGAAAAGCTTCATATGGGCCTGGTGACAGCTTGCATGATAATTGTCTGGGGACCAATCCAGCTAAGTTTGGAGAGCTTCATCATGAAGCTAACTGCTTGGTGATTCATTTTTAGGCCACTGTAATTCTCAAACACCATCTAAAATTATAATCAGAGCATGCTTTTACAATAGGTAGAGAGCCACAAGATGGGGCCAAGAATACTACACAACAATAGAGATCTGGGGTCTTTTTCTATCTGCTGTCTTTAAGATTCAAATTTCTTGCTTTCCACATGAGGAAACTGGGAAGAATGGTGGTTTTCATGGAAGTTGCACTGGATGATCACTATGTGGGTCTCTATGAGCAAGTAGTAGGTGCTGAACTGGGAAAACTGAGCTTCAAAGGGAGATCAGAACAACCTCCACTGTGGGCTGTGGAGGCCACCACCACTGCTGTCACCTGAAATTCCACTGAATGAGCTTATGGAGACTGCCCAAATCCTGAAGGAAACTGGAAAAGGAGGAAGAAAGAGGCCCGAGTCCTCAAACTGGCAAGCTGGTGAATAAGATAGGAATTAATTGTTTTCTCTTCACTTTCTACCACAGAATTCTCTAGAGCTAAGGTTCAATACACACAGACACACATCATGCTATTCCTTCTCAATGATTTGTGGTTATAATTGGCCCAGAAATTTTCTTTTACCACCCCTGAAGGACAGGGAGAGCAAAAGAGAGGAATTTTACATAGAAGATGGTTCGACTATCTGACAAGATTTGCTGAGAGAACTGGAATTCTATCTAGGACAAGTTGTATATAATCCAACATCACACAGCATAAAAAGAAAAGATTCTAATAGATAAATGATTGAAATATTAAAAATTACATCATAAACAAATCAGAAGAAATTATCCTAATCTATAGGTACAGTATGTGACCAAATTAGGGATAAAGAATATCACAGAAGATAAAATGTGCACTTTTGATTACAAAAAAAAATGAAGTTTTTGAACAAAGAAAACCAACAACTGGGAAGACATCTTCATAGCAAAGTTTTCTGATAAGTCTTGTTTCCATGATATATAAGGAAATAATTCAAACACATAAGATTAAGAGCCATTCCACAAATGATAAATGATCAAAGAATATGAAAAGATAATTTTCTAAGGAAAAAAACCCATTCTATCAAAAGACATGTGAAAAAAGTGCTCAAAATCACTAATGATTAGAAAAATGAAGATTTAAAACAATACTGAGTTTCCATTTCACAACTATTAAATCAGGAAAGTTGGCAAAAAAAGGAAAATGACAAATGTTGGAGGGGCTACAGGACAATAGGCACATTTATGTGTATCTGGTAAAACTGGGAACTGATCCAACCAACCATGCTGTACAGCAATTAACTGTACCCAGAAAGTTATTAGACTGTGCATACCATGCGTTTTGACCCCCCGACCCAACAATACTACTGCTAAGCCTATACATCAAAGATATCAAACGAAGAGGAAAAGTACCCATGTATACAAAAGTATATATAGCAACTCATTTTGCAGTGGCAAAACTGGAAACCAAGGAGGTATCTCTCGACTGGGAATAGATGATTAGAAATTATGGTAAAGGAAGGTATTACCATCATACTACAAGAAATGATGACAGGGATGGTTTCAGAGAAACCTGAGGAGACTTGAAAGAACTGATGGACAGGGAATCAAATGAGCAGAAGCAGGAGAACAATGTCCTGTGTACAATAACAACATTGTAAAGAGAAACAACTTTGAATTATCTCTAAGGAAATGCCCACCACAGTTTCTGAGGAACCATGATGAAAAATGCAACCCACCTCAAAAACAGAGAACTAGCAGATTCAATGCAGACTAAGACACAGGGTTTTTTGGACATGACCAATTCAGAAATCTGATCCATATAACTATGTATATGTCACATGAGGTTTTTTTCCCCCCTTCAAATGGGGTGGAGGAAAAAAAATAGATTTTTATTAATAAAAAAAATTTCAAGAGATGTCTAGAAGAAAATGGTTCCATATAGGAGTGTTTAACATTCTTCTTTCTAATTTTGCTAATAATAATTAAATTGCTAATAATATTAAATAACAGCCAGCATTTACATAGTACGTGTGTGTGTGTGTGTGTGTGTGTGAGAGAGAGAGAGAGAGAGAAATTAATCCTCTACAAGAAGTAGGTGCTATAATATCTATTTTACAGATGAGGAAACTGAGGCACAGAAAGCTTAAGTGACTTGGCCAGATTCACACAGGTTGTGTTTAAGGCAGGACTAAAACTCAGAAATTCTTATCTCTAAGTCTGGCATTCTAGTCAACTACCTGCTATGTTCAATAACTATGTAGCCACAACACTTTGAGAATCTAAGTCCTGTCAACGTGGAAGGTCATGATCACAGGAAATACATTTGAAATATGGGGTGGAGGCTACAGAACTGCAGATTTCATTTTTGAAAAATATTTTGAGCATTATTCCAGTCCTAGCTAAATTCCAAACCCAGTCATCATGAGTTTAAACTGGTCAGTGCTATACCATCAGCACAAGATAAGTCAAGGCATTTGACTGAGGTGGATTTTATAGCCTTTAGGGAATCTATGCCATGCATGGACCAGCAAGGATCTTAAGTGGCTACTTACTTTTCTATGTCTGAAGGAGAATATTAGCTGATGGACAACTCAGGTATTACAATCTCTCTCTGGCTAACAGTGACATCCTCCCATTCTGCAGGCTGAATTCAAAGGCAGAATAAGAGCTCATTTGGGCTGTTTCTACTAGAATGCCACTTTTGCAATGCTATATCACAAACACATCCATGTTAAAAGAGAAATTACTTTTAGCAGAAAAACCTCCCAATTTCTATAGCATGAATTAAAAATATTTTAAGTGTAATTAAAATACAAAGCTACCCAATTCTTCAGTGTTAGTAGTCTACTTATAGCCCAGAAAGTCCAGATTCCCTCACCCTACAGATCTGTGTTGGGTAACACTCATCAGAAGGTCATCTAGGGAAGTTCTCTTAGCTTGGGAAAATAAGGAAATGTCCTTCGACTGTTCAACTGGCTAGAACACAGAAAACTCAAATTCACTTCCCTCCTGATTCTCTCTGTCTCTTTCTCTTTCACACACACACACACATATACACACACACACACGCCTTATTTTATTGAGGCTTAATAATAAGCTTAAACAAATGAAGGTACAGAATATACCCTAAAAAAGAGAGAGAGAGAGAGAGAGAGAGAGAGAGACTCCAATTAGGTTATTAAAATTCAGATAGCACTGTTTTACTAACTGCCAGTTATTTCAAACCTGGCTTCTTCCTACAAAACTACAAATCAAATGATTGTCAGTTAGCCTATATACTATTTGAACATACTTCAAAATGATTAAAGTTGGAATAGCTTTCTATTTAAGTCTCTTAGAGTCTGGACATTTTCAAAATTGCAAGAGACCAAAAGTTCAGATAATAGTATAACTTGCTTTTGTTTTGCCTTTTGTTTTGTTTTTTTTGGGGGGGGGGGGGAGTTTAGACTCAGAAATCAACAGTTATATTGAATGTATAAGGATAATAAATTTTAAGAAAGAATTTCCATAAGGATTATGGGAGAATCGTACAATCTTTACATAACTACTTAAAGGGTCCCTTATGACCTGGAGGAAGTCACTTTAGCTCTTCAAAGTCTCAATTTCCTCATTTGTATTTTTAAAAGGTGGATAGACTTCTTAACCTGGTGTCTAGAAATCTGTTTTTAAAAATATTTTGACATAACTATATTTCTTTTCTTTATTTGAGAGGCAATCGGGGTTGCCCAGGATCTTACAGCTAGTGTCAAGTGTCTGAGGCCAGATTTGAAGGTCCTCCTGACTCCAGGGCCAGTGCTCTATCCACTGCGCCACCTATGTGCTCCTGATACAACTGTGTATCAATATAATTAGTTTCCTTTGTAATCTTGTATATTTTACTTTATTCATTTAAAAACATTATTCTGAGAAACAGTCCATCCAAACAGGTTTTACAAGAACTGCATCACAACTTTGCAGTAGATCTCTTACTAAACAAGCTCCTGCATAGCTCAATGTCCTGATATACTATAATGTTCTTTCAAAACTTGTATATTCAGGATAATTTTGCTATGAAATTAAACAAAAAGGAAATAAATAAAAACTTAGTAAATTATATCTTTAGTTCTAACCAACTAACCATAACAGCTCTATCGCATTTAGTATTTGGAAATATTCACTCCTTACAAGTGATTAATTGTTGCCAATGCCTTCCTTTATTTTGAAGAAAATCTGAAATATAAATACAAAAACTTAATAAACAATTCCTAATATGTACATCATTAGTATTCTTCCAACACCTATAAAACATACATAATCAACATATATGATGGTCTTTTATAAAATTATATAAAATAGTGCATGTGTTTTATTAATCACAACAAAATAGATACATTTAAAAACAGGTCAACAACAAGATTTTATTATTTATCTGATCTACAACAAATATATTGGTTTATCATACTGACCCTTTGTATTAAACTGGCTGGTGCAATTTTGCAACTTTCAAAGAATGAGAACTCTTGGTTGATGTAATTCAAGTTGTTCCAGCAAAATAAAGACCAAAATAAAGACCAAAATGGCAACGTTTGGTGCACACATGGATTTACAGACTTCCCCTGTCCCTGGCCTAACCACTTATTACTCCAAGTATTTGGAATACTTCAAGGATAGAAGTACAACAGTAGAGATGCCCATTTGTTCTTTCTCATTTTCACTACCTGAGTTCCCCACTGCTCACTGTCTTCAACCAGAGACTAGATGACTCATTGAGAATTTTTGGTTAAATATAGGTCCTTGTTTTTTCAATAGTCACAATGTTAAAGGTTGTCTAAGCTAGGTAGGGGAATATTATTTAAGTTTGGGCTAGAAAATGTAAAACTTTGTTCAAACACACAGCAAAACAATCCATATCTATGAAGTAATCTAGAGCAGTGATATCAAACTCAAATAGAAATGGGAGACCCTAAACCATACATAAGCATACTTGTGGGCCACATATAACTTATATAACATATAACTATTAAGAAGAATACTGATAGTTCATGGGGGGGCAGGGAATAAGCATTTATATAGCACCTACTATGTGCTAAGTGTTATTTTAAAATATTATATCATTCGATTCTCACAGCAAACCAGGGAGGCAGATGCTGTTATTATCCTCATTTTAAAGTTAAGGTACTTGAGGCAAACAGAGGTTAAGTGAATTGTCCAGGATCACATAACTAATAAGTATCTGAGGGAGGATTTGAACTCAAGTTTTCCTGACTCTAGACTCAGCACTCTAACCACTGTACTCAGAGGAGTACAACTATGAGGCAGTTGGAGTACAACTACGATGGTGATGGTTCTCAAGATCATGACATTATCAGGCGAGAACCAGTTGGACAAACCGAAAATATTTTGCTTAGAAAATACAAAAATGACAAATATATGAAAAGCTATCATGCACAGTAAGGATCTCATTCCAGTTGGCTTTGCAGTATGGAAGGAAAAGCAATAGATAAAAGCTACAAAGGAACAAATTTAGGCTAGCTTCCATAAAAAGTTATCTCAAAGTATAGTAGGCTGAGAGTAAAGGGCCATTTTTAAAATGACCACCCGTCAAATATATAGTGACTCTTGTGTTTAATTAAGGGTAGCAGTAGAAGGTGACCTGAAGGCACTCCCAATTCTAGAAATGCTGCAATTCATGATCCCCATGATATGTCTCATCACTTTTTAATGTAAAGAATCTTGATAAACACAAGAATTTTAACCTAATTCAGGCAGTTTTCAAAGTCACATTTTGACAGGGTCTCTGTAACAAGTGTTTAATAAATGCTTGCTGACCAATTGGCTGACTCTTCTGGCAGAGAGGTGATGCCCTAGAAATGTTGGAGAAATGTACATTTTCCAGCATAGCCAATGTGTGGATTTGTTTAGCAGATCTATGCTAAGCATCAATAAAGCACTGTAAAATGCCCATAAGGGAAGAGAAGGCCGAGAGGAAAACACAGATGAGTGAGACAGATTTCAAACATGCTAAATATATACTTTAAAGAACATGCAATGGAATCTTGCACTTTTATACCCCAATATTCTTTCTCTGTATTTCTTTGTACATAGAAATGTGCATATGTATTGGTGTCTGTCATGTTCAAAAAATTTTTTTTTAATTTTTAAAAGACAAGCCATTTATATATACCAAGGAGGTCACCAAAACACTTGCAGAAGCACTTTTTGTGGTGGCCAAGAACTAGAAATAAAGTAGATGTCCACAGGCTGGAGAATAACTAGACTAATAATAGTACATAAGTATAATGGAAAATAACTGCGCTCTAAGAAAAGATGAAGATGATGGACGTATGCAAAGTGTGAAAAGATTGACATGAAGTGATGCAAAGTGATTAAGCAGGCAGAGCCAAGAAAACAATATACCCGTAAGCGTTGTTCGGTCAGGTTCGACTCTTCATGACCCCATTTAGGATTTTCTTGACAAAGACAGAAGCATGGTTTGTCATTTCCTTCTCTAGCTCAATTGACAGATTTAGGAAACTGAGGCAAACAGGGATAAGTAGTATCTGAAGCCAGATTTGAACTCACAAAGATGAGTACTCCTGGCTACAGTCCTAGCACTGTATCCATTACATCACCTAGCCACCCTACACAATAACTGCAACAACGCAAATGGAAAGAACTACAACTACAATACAATGGTAAATGAATATTGCAAAATTACAAAGAATAAGCTTGCCCCTCCCCTCAAAGAGTGATGAGACACCTACTTCCCAACTCCTTTACAGTGGCATAGAAATTTACAAACATTGTCAGATTTTTTTTAACGTATTAAATTGATTTTCCTAGGTTTTTTTTTTCTTTTTCCTCTGTATTTTTTGAAAAAAGTCTTCGTTATAAAGGCTAGCTCTTAAAAGGGGGGAGATGAAGGTACTGGATGATATTAGGTGATGCAGAAACAAAAAGGTCTATGAAAATTAATTTTTTAAAATGCTAAACTACTGAAAAGAAAGATGAGCTTTTATCTGAGGGAGAAATGTGTAACTATTAAAAAATACTTAAAAAAATATTCAGGGACAGCTAGGTGGCGAAGTGGACAGAGCACAGACCCTGAAGTCAAGAGGACCTGAGTTCAAATCCGGCCTCAGACCAAACACTTGACACTAGCTGTGTGACCCTGGGCAAGTCACTTAACCCCAACTGCCTCAAAAAAAAAAAAAAAAAAAAAATACTGCATAATTTCTCAAAGGCAACCCAGACAACATTCTACTCCTTCAAGATCTAATCAATCAACCAATCAACTGGCATTTATTAAGCTATGTTATACAAAAGCAAAACAATCTTAAGGAGCTCACAATATAATCAGGGAGACAACATGCAAACATGCTATGTATAAAGAAGATATTTACAGAATTGGCACATAGATTAATGAAGAGTGGGGAAAGGTTTCTTGCAGAAGGTGGGACTTTATCTGAGACTTGAAAGAAGTCAAAACTAGAGATGAGGAGGGAGAGTTCTAGGTCATGAAGACAATCAGAAAAAAATTCCCGAGTTAGGAGATGGAATGTGATACACTCCAACAAGGAGGTCATTGTCACAAGACTGCAGATTGCATGGGGGTAGGGGAAGGGAATGAAGTATAAGAAGACTAGAAAGATAGGATGGGGCCAGGTTATGATGGACCAACTCTACAGGTTGCATATCTAACTTTTATCAGTCTAAATAAACAATAAGACATTCTTCAGTCATGTCCGACTCATGACCCCATTTGGGGTTTTCTTGGCAAAGATACTGGAATGGTTTTAGATGAGGAAACTGAGGCAAAAAGGGTTAAGTGATTTGCCCAGGGTCACAGAGCTAGTAATCTCAGGCCAAATCTGAACTCGGGTCATTTGACTCCAGGCCCAGTACTATAGCTGCCCCTTTTCAAGTTCAGATGCTTTGACATCTTGAGTAATTGTTGGTCTCATTTACAGAACTCAGCAATGTTCCAGGGCCTTGACGTCATCTGCAAACAGAAGCATTTGTAGGATCATCTTATAGGTAGTACTTATTATGTTTCATTCTATAAGCCTGGGTCAAATCTATCCTTTTTGCTCTTTTATCCAGGGTGTTATTTATTCCTCCCAGATCTGGGCCACCTGCAGATAACAATAAGCATTCCTCTATCCAAATTACTGATAAAAATGTTAGACAAACACGTGGCCAAGCACACAGATCTAGTACAGTTCACTAAAGAACTCCTTGCCAAGGGGACATCAAACAATGACTACTCTGAATTCAGCCATTCAACAAGTTCTGAATTCATCTAAAACACATATCTCCTAACCTATTCTCTACCACAAAGCATAGTCATCAAAAAAGTGACTGCTATCTTAGGCTGCATTAAGAGAGGCAGAGAATACTGACCAACCAAATTTTACTATACTTTCGTCTAATTCGACTACAACTAAAATACTGTGTTTAGTCCAAAGTACAGCATTTTTAGAAGAATACTGATAAGTGGGAGATAGTTCATAGGGGGAGGGCAGGGAATAAGCATTTATATAGCACCTAGTATGTGCTAAATGTTATTTTAAAATATTATATCATTTGATTCTTACAGCAAACCAGGGAGTCTTTACTATGCTTTACTAAAAATTTAGGGAAACTATACCTACAACATTCACCTGATTTAACAGTCTAGTAGCCTAACAAAACAAAGAATAAACTATTCTTTATGAAGCCATGCTGAATCTTTGTGAATATCGTTTCCTATCCTAAATGGTCACTAACAGACTTTTGATAAATGTTTTTTTGGATTTTGCCAAATGTCAAAAGTCAAGCTCACTGACCTACAAACTGCACATTCCTTTTTGTCCTCATTTTGGAAAATTGGGACATTTGTTCTTTTCTAGTCTCTTTAAAAGATCACTCACAGTAGGGCTAGACTCAAATCTTCCTATTTTACAATAGTACCATGAAATGTTGCTCATCTAAGCCTGGTGACAAAGTCAAAAGCAACTTGGTACTCTTGCTAACTATTCATTTATCTTATACCTTTCAACTCTTCATTAGCCATCTTCCTTCTGTCCTTTCCTGTTTTACCTTGTAAGGATAGTATTTGGAAAGGATGAACTGTTTTCTTTCTATTATCATTATTACTTGTTTCCTACCCCATTCATGCCAAGTTCTGGTGTTTCTATGATCCTCCTCTTTTAACCTCAATGTAACAACTACCCTTCCCCCGCCAAAAAAAAAAAACAAAAACCATATATTTTTCCATCCTTTGTTTTTCTCCAATAACCTCCGATCATCCTGACATTTATTGCTCCTGATACAATTCCTACAGACCACGCCTTCACATTCATCCTTTGTTACCTGGCATTACTTTCATCTTCGGTACTGGTACACTCAAATCTCTAAGTCCTTTCCGTAAAAAGTGTTATCTGCCAGGTTTTTGCCATTTGGCACTTAATGAACCTTGTAAAATGACTGCTATTATCTCTATTATACAGATGAGGAAACTCAGGCAGACTTGCCCAAAGTCACAGAGCTAATAATTATCTGAGGCAGAATCTGAATTTGGATCTTCTTGACTCCAAGTTCAGCACTCTAAACATTATGACACTTAACTGCTCAAATGACATTTGTCCAATTTGTCATGATAAACTTTAAATCTTTGCTGAAATATTTTTCTTTTAAACATGGTCCCAAGCTAGTAACCATGTCAAATTTTAAAAAAAAGTTTATCTGGTATAATCTGTTCTTGATGAATCTATACTAAAGATTCTCAAGCTATCCTTTTAATAACACATTCTAAAATTTTACCAAAAAATCCAAGTTAAATTCACTGGCTTTATTTTTATAGACCCCATTCTCTTTTCTCTTTGAAAAATGCAACTTTAGCCATTGTCTCACCTGCTTGGATACCCCTTTCTTATACACCACAATTTTCCAAAGACCACAGACTGCCGATTCTCTGAAAAGTATATTAATCATTGCAGCATACCAAGAGATAGACCAGTTGGGTGCACAGCATTCAGAAAGTGGGTGAGTTTTTTTCACACAGGACCAACCTGTGCTGGAGGAGATCCCAAGAGGCTCCATCATTAGCAAGGGTAAGCAAAAAACTAGTTACAGACAATATATGGGCATGCCGTGGAAAGAACTGATCATATATATATATATATATATATATATATATATATATTCATTCATCCTTTTCAATCATACTCGATAGCAACTATACTACCAAAAAGCCATCAATGAACAATTGCTGTTGTAATCTCTGGTTCCTAAATCCTTATAACTAAAAAAGAAGGCAATTATATAGGAAGGACATAAGCCTGAGTACACTAAACCATTGCATGAGATCACACAAATCATTTAATATCTCTGATATTACCTTTTATCCTTAACATTCACATGATTTTTGAGATTCTAGGTATAATGTTCTACTATATTTAGACAAATCCACACTACAAAGATGCATCCTTAATTCTGTTTCCACATCAATTCCTCAATTATATTTCTAGAGAACTAATTATAAAAATATACCTCATTTGGGGAAAAAAAATTAACATATTCAATTTTCTTATATTATTTTTCTGTTTACAGTCGTCAGGTGCTAGATCCACTAAATTTTTTTCTCCCACATCTTCTCAAAATAATCTAAATAAGCTAAGCAGTAAGATGAAATGGTAATAAATAAATGAAGAATGAATAAAGAGCTGAAGAAGGTAGAAATGTGCTAAGAAACCAAGCCTTAGGATACACTTAAAAAATCCCTACCTTCTTCTGTCAAAAAACACCATCTACTAACTTCCTCTAGGATATCTCTGGCACTCTTTACTGCAGTTTCTTTTACAGTGCCCTGAGATGGAATGCTTACATTATAAATTAAATTTTGAGTATAACTCAAAATGCTAAACTCTGAACTAGGATCCAAACATGGTTTTCTCAATATCTGTAAACAGTTCAATTATAGTGGATACAATACTGGACTTAGGAGTAATGAAGACCTGGTCTGGAATTCCACCTATAATACCTACTAGTTCTGTGACTACTGAGAAGCCACTTAACTTCTCTGAACCCCAATTTCCTCATCTGTAAAATGGGGACAATACTCACAATAATACTTATTTTCAGGGCTACTGTGATAGTCAAATAAGATAATGTACATTAAGAGCGCTGCAAAAATGTAAACCTCTATAATTACTATTATGCATACAATTCAAATCAGTTTATAAGTTTTACTGACAAACAAATACATAAACAAAAAGTTGACATCTGCTTGGACAACATGTACACTCCACCCTCCCCAAAAAAAGCAATTAAAATTTGGCCTCAATATAAAAAGATATAGATCTATCTATCTATCTATCTATCTATGCTACTTAATAATTAGAATTCTTATAAGGCCTTACCATAGGAAGCAACCTTCCTACAATGGAAAGGTCATTAGAGAAGTATAGAGCTGCATTTTACCACTAATTTTCTCTAGCTTTGTAACCCTGAAAAATCACGTAACTGCTTAAAATCTCTTTTCCTCCTCTATAAAATACCTGTCTTACTGACATCACAGGATCAAATGAGAGAACGCACAAAGTTATCAAGTAAAAAGAATTAATCTTAAACATGGCTTAATTACGTGCTATTTACTGTAAACTGTTTTCACAGTGTTCAGGGAAACCACTTTTTTACTTTTAAATTCCCTGATTAAGTTAAGTTTTGTTTTTTTGTTTTTTTAGTTGGGATATATTTTAATAGAATTATCCAGGAATTTCCCATTATATCTTATTCTCCCAAACCTTATTCCCAATACCTGGTGGTCTGTGTCTCCATGGCATTTCTCTAACATGGTAAAACATCAAGGAATACAATATGAATTCTTTGCTATTTGAGTTTCAAAAGAACAATTTTTTCTTCCTTAATTACTTTCCCAAAAAATGTCAGATACTTAGGTTTGGAAAGCAACACACACACACACACACACACACACAGAAATATATATACACACACATACATATATGTATATACATATATGCAAATATGAATTGTAAAATTTCATTCAAATTCCACAATAACCCTTTCAGTACTATAGGTATTATTATTGTCATTCCCCCAGTAGAAAGTCCTTGAGGGCAGTTCACCGTCTGGCATAATTAATTTTACAGATGAGGAAACTGAGGCTCAAAGAGATTAAATGACTTGCCCATAATCACAAAGCTAGTTTCACATCTTCTCAAATTCAAATTAGGTACCCTATTCGTTGTACTACCTATTCACACTGAGCTAAGCAGCAATGCTAAATGCTGCGGACAATTAAAAATATTGAAGCTATCAGGGTACAGCTGCAGAATTAACCTTTCAAGATTTTATTTTTAAACCAATCTCGAAGCAGGGCAAAAATAAACAAAAGCAAACATCTGATCTAGAAAACTTTCCATAATTCAGAGATGACAGTACATAGACAAATTCCTCAGCTAGAAGATAATGGACTGATGTGCTTCTCATGGGCTATTATTTCATTAATTCCTTTCTGTAATGTATTAAGTAACTCAAGATGGTGGTTGGTTTCCACTATATTCCCTAGAACACAGACCACACACCTTCAGTCTCATTTTAAAATAATTCCAACCATTTTCAAGATTAAGATACTTTCAACAAACTGAAGTATATTCTAAGAGGTGTCATGAATTCCTCCAAAGTACCAGAAAGATTGTGCATTTGAGATGTAAGAACAAAGAACAAGTGAAAAAGAAGTACATGAAGGACCAGAATCATCTAAAACACTCAATTACTGTCTTAGGCTTATAATAGTTATACGACATAAGGCATTTGAACTCATACAAGTCAATGTATCTAGATCTGTACATTGCAAGATCAAAAGGGAGGATTGGGGAAAGTTATCTTTTCACTGTCTCATCCTCCTAAACTCCTTCTGTAGCAGAGACCTCATTCTTTTACTACCACACAAATCACTGGTTCATCTTGTTTCTTTAACATGGGTTTTCCTCCCTGCCCCAAACCACATTCTACCCTTGTGTCTTCCCTCTTCTTTCCAATTAAAAGATTTCATCAATTCTTCCATAGTTTCTATTACATCCTCTATACAAATGACTCCAAAACCTTTATCTCTATCCCCAACATCTCTCTAGACTGAGTCCCATATTCCTAACTGAATGCTACATCTCTTCAACTAGATGTTAACATCAACACTTAAACACTTATGTGTGAAACTAAAATTTTCACCTCCCTCAAAATGACTGCCTATCTCTCTTAACTCAGGGGTTCTTAAGCTTTTTAGACACTCGGTCTAGGATAGCCTGTGAAACTCCTTTCAATGAAATCTTTAAATGACTAAACTAAAATACTACACTATTACAAAACAAACCATTTACTTTGAAAGATAGTTATCAAAATATTTTTTAAAGAACAAGTTCACAGATCATGAGGTTAAGAACTCATGCTCTAACTTTTCTATTTCAGCTAATAAAGCCACCACCCTGTTAGTCATGTAGGTTTGAAATTCTTTAATCTTTGAATCTTCACCCCCTATAAATCTTTCCTCTACAATACTACTATAATCTACCTCCTACTTTCCACTATGACCATTCTAGTTCACTGCCCCTAGCTGAAACTGTTAAAAAAAAAAAAGCTTCTTAAAAATCTATTTCCTCTTTAATCCATCCTTTTTACTGCTGTCCAACAAATTTCCTACCGTATCACTGATCATAATGTTCCTCTACCTAAAAACCCTTCATGGAGTTCGACTTCTGATCAAGGCTAATCAAACAACACCAACAATCTCAATTCAGCCCTTCTCTTCCTTACTTTTTTCACGCTACCCCACTCGACATACTCTGAATTCCAGGAAAACTGGATTATTCTCCAAACTCCATTCTAGTCCTGACTTTTAATATCCCTATGATTTTACTCAGTTATTCTCCAAACTCCATTCTGGTCCTGACTGTTAATATCCCTATGACTTTACTCAGTCAGTTCCTTATGCCTAGAAAAAACACAGCATAGAACACACACTTGACTTGAAACCAGAAGATCTAGGTTCAAATTCCAGCTATGCTACCTATTACATTATTTCTAATTTTCAGCTAAATTATAAAATAGATTTTGATCAACTAGTCTGGGATCTCAACCACCAATATCAATAACACTGGAACACAGGGTATTCAGAAATTAAATGGCAACTGGAATAGGTGCAGAATTCCTGTAACTTTTTCTATCTGTGCACCAAAAATATGGATATATTACAGACTAAACCATATATCAATATAAGAACATTTATATTCAACATACTGTAAATTGCTATGCTCGACAAGGTATCAGAGATAGGCAAAAGTCCTTTGTAGACATTGGTTTCCTGAGCCTTCCGACCATTCTTTGACCTTATAGACAGATCTAGAAACTGAAATTTGTTTTATCTAACTCTACACTAAAATAGTTAAAATAAGCGCTATGTAAAGTCAACACAGAAAAGAGATTTCACAGAAATTTTGGCAGAATTTACTTTTTGAGGTCTTACCTGGAAACTTCAAAACTGTCTTCCTTTTTTGGGGGGGAGGGAGGAGGTAGACTCGGGAGGGGAGGATGAAGGCCACTTAGGGTTGTTGGCACAACTGGCCTTTCCTCAGAAGAGTTCTGAGAAGGTTTGACATCTCATTTCTTACTCTAAGAAGACAGAAAGAAAAGAAAGGCCCCATACATACCAAAATATTCATATAAGCACTGTGTGGTAGCAAAAAACGAGAAACAAAGTGGGTGCTCATCACTGTAATGGATTATGAATGCACGTCAATCAAGATGTATAAGAAACAATGAATGAGATTCAGAGAAACATAGGACTTTTCATGAACTGATACATACTTAAGTCAAAACACAATATACAACAAATAAACTACAATAATGTAAACAAAAATGACAAAGGCAGTCAACCAGTCTCAGTCCACAGAGATGTGATGAGACACAAACATACCACCCATCCCCAAGATTGAAGGGTAGGAGACTGGTTTTATTTCTTTTTATTACAAGAAGGGTTCAAGGGGGAAAAGATATATTGGAAAATGACTGTGGTTCGAAAACAAAAGGCATAAATAAAACTTAAAAAAAAAAAACACACATAATATCAATTCAAATTACGCTGAAGGAGTAGTTCAGGGAAAAAAATACCTGGTAGGAGGGTAAACAAACAGCTGTTCACAATTCAGAAAAGCCTAAACAACTGGAAGGATCCGAGGTCTCAAACTAGGTCACATAGCCAAACAATATGTCTAAGTAAACAATACATATAAGAGGACTTTTTGAAATTCAAAAACTACATGAAGTGACGACTGCTTCAGGTACTTCAAAATCTATCAGGGAGAAAAACAAACTCTGGCATTATCTTGATTTCTCCCCAGGAACTTGAGAGCTTCACAGAACAAGATAAACTTCTCATTTTTATAAAGAATGTTATTATTCTATTAGAAACCTTCACAAAATTTGATCTAAGACTTTCTTAGATCTAAAATCAACCTCAAAAAAACCCCTAATCTCCAAATTCTTGTGTTTAACTGAAAAGTCATAGGATTACTTATTAAATTTAAATGGCTTACAGTTTTACTTTTCAAAAATTAAGCAACCTGGAAAAATACACACACTACCACACTTAGGGAGGCTCCCTGAGTGTTTTTATGAACCACAAATGCTTTTAAAAATGTAAGTATTTGTAACTTAAAGACAAAACAGAAGGGACAATCTATCTCAACAGCTTAATGTGCAAAGAAAGGCTCTTTTGATACAGAAAAGTACAGGGGAAACTACTGGGCTTTATACATCCCCAAGGACAGTATTCCCTGCAACATTTCAGTTCATCTAAGAGCACAGCACATTCAAAGCCAAGCCATCTTGTTGCTGTCACAGCACTATTCTCTGGAAACCATTTGATTTTCAGCTCTAAAATTGTGCCGGTCCCAATATTTCCTGCTGCAGCCTTGTGTTAATAAGCCTGGAGGCGGCCATCTCTCTAAGATCTTCTACAAGGTATTATATATTCACTCTAACTCCTAACTCCTAGTTCTTTACTATTAACTAATATTGAAGGTACTAAATCTAAGTCAACTATGTGGACTAATGAAGGCTGCATTAAAATACGTAGAAGATTACAGGTTACAATAAGAAAATTTTAAAATGCACTTTACAAACCTTAAAGTACTACATAAATGCTAATTATTGTTATAACTTATAATGTGTCACAGGTTTCTGACTGTGAACTTCAAAAAGTTTTTTAATCATCTATTCAGAAACAATCTTTAAAATTTTTTTCATTTATATAAAGCAGCCGAAGTCAGAAATTATATATTCCTATCTCCGACCAAAAAATTCAAAAATTATTTTGAAACTAAAAACTAAATATACTGCTTACAAAGAATATCAAGAGCCCTTCCAGTAACTGGGAGACACTTAAATGCTTTTCCATTTTTAAAACAATTTAAGTATTTCTTCCCACCTCCCTACCCACCCCTACCCCAAACTTTAAAGAACTCACCTTTTAAGAATTTTTTATTTCTTACAGTCCAAAATTGATCCTGCTTCGAAACACAACATGGATTGCCTATTCACAATCCAGTCAATCCACCTCCATTAATGAGTTCCACTGGCTCTCTTTCAAGTTGTGCAAGGAGGATGGAGAACAGTAGACAGGGTCAGTCAGCAGAGCCAGTCAGACCTTCGTTCAGAGAAGCATGTGTCGGTCCTAAAGTTGATTTGAGCCTGAAAATAAGATTTTTTTTCTGCTCCTTCACCAAGTATACTGGCCAGGCTTTACACAGGTAGACCAGATCACATCTGGGTAGAGAAGTGGATCCTAATTGTTACATAATAATCATTACCATTTCACATTGAACAAGCAACTGCAATTTCAACTCTAAAATTTTTGACTCTAACCATTTTCATTTTACGATTTACACTGATGGAATGGAGGGGTAGAGACAACTAGGAAAGAACTGCCCAAACCAGATAAAACATCTTGAGGCAGATTAGCATAACACTGAAAAAATACTCTAGGTGACCATGCTGGCTCAAGGGTCTGGCAAGTCTATTGCCATAATCCAGAAATGAAGTGGAGAAAAAAATGTCTGCTCCCTTTACATTCACTCTCCCCACCCTTTGCTCACTTGTGATAACTGATTGCCATGTGGTCGGTTTTCACTATCAAAACTACTCAATATGATCATTATCAAAAGAGATTGAATGCTTCTGAAAAGCTACAAGAGGGATAAACGGGAATAAAACAAACAGCTAAGTTTTCATTTCCAACTTTTATGAGAGGTTGTAGGAAAAAAGAGACTGAACTGAGAAAAAATTGTGAACATGATTTGGAGAGGTCTAGAAACGTACAACAGACTAGAAATTTAATTTTGGAAAGAACATGAGGAGATAATCAAAATGAAGATCTGGAGCTGAAGGACAGAACTCTAGCTAGAGGGAAAAAAAAAGATTTGAAAAGCAGTAGACCATGGTACGGTGAGCTAGGTGAGCAACAAAGAGGAAAGGAAGTTGGGAGCAGCTGTCAAAATTCAATCGAAAGGCAAGAGGAACAACCACAGACCTTGAAGAGGAGTCTGTCAAAACAATTTGCTAAGGGAAGTGAAGGCCAAGACAAAGAATGAGAATCTCAATTCCAGCAAAGTATGGAAAGTAAGAAGAATTTCACAGTGGTCAGCTTGTACTTCAACCACTGCCAAGACAACTAGTGCCTATGCTCCGAGTTCAGTCTAAAGGGCCTTGAAGAAAGCCTTCTACTCCCCTCCAGATTATCAAAGGATGTGAAATGCTCCCTTAGAAAACAGAAAAGCTTTAATGTAAAAACAAAGAATGCAGAGATGCTGAAGGCCCACCAAACATTTAGAGCTAATCAACAGACAGGAAGCTCTTCTCACAGACTGAGCTGGATGCTGTCAACAGGCAGCAGTTACTCATACCCCAAGGAATGAAGACGATGTGGGCCCTAGGGTGATTCTCAACAAGAACTAAGCACCTAAGGAGGAAGGATGATTGTTAACTCTCTGATTTCAGGGGGGCAGGGAGAGAAGGAATGACCCTGAGACAGCAATGTGTCAATTACATGGAGAGGTAGTAAGTTTTGGGGAGGTATTTTTCCCTCAGGGTCCACATCCAAGAACAATTTCCCAAAGAACCGTGCTAAGGATTTGACAAATATCTCATCTGATCCCTCAAGACAACCCTGAGGTAGAAGCTATATATCACCCCCATTTTACAACAGAAGAAACTAACATTGACAGAGATTAAGTGACTTGCCTAGGGTCACACAGTAAATGTCTATGGACATATCTGAATTCAGTTCTTTCTGACTCCAGACCCAGCCTTCTACACACACTAACACAGACTTGATATTCAAAATAACTAAGGGGGTACTATTCCTAGAACTAGAGAATACCTACAAATTCTTGATTAGTTCAAGTCACCAAGTTGGGGAGAGGGAGAAACATAAGCCAGTAAGCCTGTCTTAAAATTCCTGACAAAATTCTGGTATATATTGTTAAGGAAACAATTAGTGAATATCTAAAAAAGGAAGTGGGCATCACAAAGACCCAGCATGCCTTCAAATCAAACTAACTTTATTTCCATTTTTGACAAAGTTATCAAACTATCCATCAAAGCAGATAAAGAAAATGCTATATAATATACCTAAACGGGGGGGGGGGGGGGCTCGCCAGCTAGGTGGTGCAGTAGATACAGCACTGGGGCTGGAGTTACAGAGATCTGAGTTCAAATCCAACCTAGACACTTCCCTAGCTGTGTGATTTTGGCCAAATCACTTAGCCCCTATTTGCCTCAGTTCCTCATCTGTAAAATGGAGATACACGAGAGAAAGAAATGCAAACCACTCTGGTATCTTTGCCCAAATAAATCCATGGGAAAATTCATGGGGTCACATAGTCAGGCACTACTGAACAACATACCTAGATTTTACCAAAGCATTTGATAGTTATCTCAATCTTTGTTGCTGTTCAGTCATTTCCAACTCTTCACGGTCCCATGTGAGGTTTTCTTGGCAAAGATACTGGAGTGGTTTGCCATTTCCTCCTCCAGATCATTTTACAGATAAGGAAACAGGGACAAACAAGGCTAAATGACTTGTACAGGGTCACACAGCTAGGAAATGTCTGAGGTTGAATCTAAACTCAGTTCTTTTTAACTCCAGGCCCAGTACTGTATCTACTGTGCCACCTAGCTGCCCATACCTCAGTCTATTCTTATGGAAAAGATGGAGTCATGGGGGCTAGATGATAATATATATTTGGAATTAGCAGAACATGAATAGTCACTAACATTTCTACGTTAATTTGGAAAGCCTCTCGTGGAGTGCCCCCAGGGATCTATGCTTGGTCTTACGCTATTTAACCTATGCTATTACAATTGAGGACTTGGAAAAAGGTATAGATGGTATGCTTGTGATGTATTAAGACCTCCTTTTCTTTCTTTGAAATACTAAGAAATAATATGTCAGTGCCCTGGTCTAAAGTCCTACCCTCACTTGAATGAAAGACTTAGATTTCCTTAAAGACAATCAAATTCAGGAAAGAATCTTGATTCTCTGAATCTAAGAGGCTTTGTTTTGTTGCTAAGTGCCCAAAATTAAGAGAAGGATTTGGATTAACCTAATTTAAAAGCAATATCTCAGTTTCACTAAATTGAAAGCAGGGAAGGTCTTTGGATGGAGTGGCTAAAGATAGAATTATTTCTTTTACAGTACCTTGATACTGACATCACTATTTCTCTTTGTAAGCAAATCAAAAACTCAAAAAATTGAACTTTGAACCACTATCTTACCGTCTGTGGAATTTGTCTTGCATGGCATGGTTCAATTCATGGCATGGCAACAACTTCAGTAAGCAAGAAAACTTTGCCCATTTGAATCCCTCTCTCCTCTGAGCAGCAATACCTAGATAATTAATTATCTCTCTCAGACTTTAGTGAAAATGCAGAATATAGTTTTCTTTTTTTCTCTTTACATTTAAAAACTTGTAGTTGACACAAAGCTCAGAAGGATAGCCACCAGAATTTTAAAACATCATGACAGACAAGCATTGGACCAAATCAAATAAGATGAAATGTACTGGGGCTTTATAAAGGTAAACTCTTAAACTTGGATTTAAAAAAAAAAATCAACTTCACATGATGGAAAAGACATCTTCATCTAGTTAAAAAAAAAAGCACTAAGGTTTTTAGTGGAATGTAAACTCAATAAGCTGAGAGTAGAAAATGCTAACATACCACCTTAGGCTACATTAAGAGAAACAAAGTACCTTGGATTAAATGCCAAATGGTCCCCTGATTAGACTACATTTGTAGAATATTTAATTCTGACACCACACTTCAGGTAATGAATTGATAAGCCACTGAATGTGCAAGAGGGCAACCAGGATGGTGAAAGATCTGAAGTTCATATCATTATCATTTCAGTATCAATGGGCAAATTTAACCTGTAGAAAAGAACACTTAGATGAGACACTAGCTATCTTTCAAATATTTGTAATAGATGATAAATGGAAGAAGTAGCCAACTTGTTCTCCTTAGCCCTGAAGGCCAAACTAGAACAGTGGGTATAAGTTATAAAGTATAATAATAATGTAAGAAAAAACCTGCCAACAATTATGATGAGCTATTTCAAAGTGTAATGCAAAACCTCAAGAGGGAGTTTGTTCTTCCTCAGTGGAGGTCTTAATACAAAGGCCAGATGATCATTTCTCCAGTATGCTGGAAAAGAAAATCTTTTATTGGTATGTATTGAACTATTTGGCCATGGGGGTCCAACTCAAATTCCGCATTTCTCTAAAATAACACCTTTACTCTTCATCCCTCTACCAAGTTAGTCACTGAACCTCCTGACTATCCCATACTTAAAATAAGAATAAGACCAAAACAGCATTAATAAATAGCTTGCAGTGGAAATGATTTAGGGACACTTGGAATATTTCAATTTACTTCTTACTCCAGTAAAAATGGAAAATAGGAAGCAGAACCCGTGGCAAGGCAGAAACAATACACGTAAAGGGAACGGAACAGTAGAGTATTAAGTAGCAAGGCTGATTATACAGGGTCACATTCTCTGTCCTCTATTCCCCCCACAAAATTCTAGAAGATCTTTGAATGAAACTGAAGCAGAGAGAATAAAAGGAACAAAAAGGAGAGGTTTATGAACAACATAACTAGAACAATGTAAATGGGGGAAGGAAGAGTAGGAGAAGGGGGAGGAGGGAGAGAAAAGAAGAACCACCACCACCACCACCACCACCACCACCATCATGCTGGTTAGTTTTGCTGAACTTTTTTCTCCTTTGTGTTGCTTATTCTAAGGGATGGTCCTGTGCAGGAGGAAGAGGGATACACTAGAAAATGTAGGAAGTAAAAAACAAGAGATGAAAAAATTATTTTTAAAAATCAGATGAAGTGAAGGAAATAATGAATTTATTCAAATTCACAATCTACACCTGTATCTAGGCCTCAAGAAACTGAATTATCAGAAAAAGTTTCATTTTCTTTCTCTATTCTAGTCCCCAACCTGTATCTTTCTCAGTCTATGGTCAAAGTTAGTGGGCCACCTGAGAATACAAAAAGCCAAAAGGCATTCTAAAGATCCATTCAATGTTCTAACAAGTTTAAGCATACCCTAGGATTGGCAGGCAGTCAGGGGATGGAGAGGAGGTATATGCATCATGAATAATGTCTGCAAAAGCAATATGGCTGACGAAACTAAAGACACAATGTGCAACACCACAGCCAATCTACCGGATTATAAAACCCCTCCAATGAACCATAAACTGCTTTGCAAACAAAACTACCATTTCTGACCTTTGAAATTCCCAGAGTATTATAAAACACAGTAAAGTGCTTTACTCTAGATCTAATTCCAAAGTACTGACCAAATTTTGCGATGGCTAAAATAAACCCAACTGGGCAATGTACTGACCAAGTTCGAGGACTGCAACGGTAATAACTCTGTGTCACCACATGCTGCCATTGTTTGTCTACCTCTGCTGTCGCCACCAATGCCTTAGGAAATAATGTTCTTATTCAAAGACATGATCCCCACCACAAGCCTTCCAGACTACCCTAAAGTGGGGCAAGAGACCAAGAGGTCAGTCCTGAACACACAAGTCTTTTCTTTGTAGATGTTGGAAGGTTGCAATGAGGTTTAGGAGTTGGTGCAAATCGGGCAGCTAGGTTCCGAGGTGGATAGACCACCAGCCCTGAAGTCAGGAGGACCTGAGTTCAAATCCAGCCTCAGACACTTGACACTTACTAGCTGTGTGACTCTGGGCAAGTCACTTAACCCCATTGCCTAGCCAAAAAAAAAAAAAAAAAAAGTTGGCCCAAATCCAAAGGAGTAGACAGCCAGTATAAACTGCAAAACAGCAGGGGAGTTGTTGGCAGTGACAGGAAAAAGAAAAAAAAAAGAGTAGAACAACGAACAGGATGATGATGGCAGTAGCGACAGAAACAAAATAGCAGTAGAATGACAAAGGCAAAAAGTGTACCAATTCTGTAAAGTGAAGAAGGGATTCACAGAGCAATAAAAACATTGAACTTAAGGAAAATACTAAAAAACTAATTTCCTAGAACTTGAGATAGACTCAGTAATACTGATAAGTATGGAAGAGAAAACATTACAGGGACATACTGTCAGAAACTTCAAACCTAGAAGACAAGGAGTACACCAAGAGGATTTATAACATAAATTCTGAAGACTATGATATTGCCTATTACACACCTGTTGGTCTTCAAAATTAGGTCAGCTGGGTGGAGAATAAAAACTGTTTTTGTATTATGTAGTGGAGGAGGGTGTCTTCTTTAAACAATTATTTCACCCCCAAGAGATCTGGATTTCTTAACCAAAATATCAGTATTCTATATGGACATTATTGAGGCTATGAAATTGCCATTTGAGACAGAAAGATTAAACTACAAAACACATAACAAAATTTGGAAAGCATAAGAAATCAACAAACAAATTAAGCACCTTTTATTATACTGTTCAGAAGACTGTGCTAAGCATTGGAAGAAGACAAAGTTCTAGATAAGATACAGCTCCTGCCCTCAAGAAGTTTAGATTCTATGAGAGGTGACACTGAAGACCACCACCAAAACTATAATACAAATCAGTAAGTACTTATTGAATACCTGCAGTGAAAGTTCTACAATATACAATATCACATAATAATACCCCAACAAAACATTAAGTAAGATCTGAAGGGAAGTTATTACAAACCAGGTAATCAAGAAAAAGGCCTCCCTGAGTTGGTACCATTTGAGCTAGTCATTAAACGATGGGTAGATCAGCAAGCAAAGATGGGATGAGGGCATTCTAAGCAATACAATGAAAAAACAGTACATTTCATGGACAGTAGTCTAGTAGAAAGTAGTCTAGTTTGACTGAAGTATAGAGTCCATATAGGATACAATCTTAATACATACAGACAGACAGACACACAGACATAATAAAAAGCTGGAAGTAGAGGGTGGTTCCAGGTTCTGGAATCCTTGAATGCCCAGCAGTAGGATGAGAAGTTAACACGAAGCCACTAAAAACTTTTTTAAAAAGGCATAAGTACTAAAGTTATCAGATCTATGAACAAAAAAATTTATTCTTGTATGGATATAATGGATGGGGAGGAAAGGAAGCAGGGAAGGGTCCAGGAGTCCATGCTTTGAGAAGACCTGCCAGGAAGTTACTGTAAAGGTATAGGTGATGAGATAAGAAAAACTGGGTAAATGGAATCAAAATATATTTTTAATATTTCACATGTGACAAATTTTCATTTATGAATAATCAAAATAATTTCATGAATATAATTTTAATTTAAAAAAAAGAAACTGCTGTCAAGGATTTATTCTAAAAAGAAATTTCTCAAGTCAGAGGTGAGTTAAGCCAATCTACTATACCTTTTATGTATCTACCTTAAAAAATGAGTTACCTAAGATACCAAAGATTCCAATATATTCTGCATCAGTTTAGTCAAGGGTATTTAATTGCACTACACTTGAAAAACTAATATTATCTTAAATTCTCAGTGATCTCATTAGTTTCCATGAGTTCAAAGATGATCTCTATGAAGACAACCATGATAACTAACAAAAGAATGACAGGAGAGCTGCTCAATTTGTGTTCTCTTGCAAAGAAAATGTTTGCAGTAAAAATTAAAGAAAAATAGATAACATGGAGTTGATACCAAAAATAATTAAAGAAATAGTAAGAAAGCCTCTAGCTGCCTTCATTCAATCCAAGTCACCTGGGCCCAGATCAACTACATCGTCAAGCACTGAATGAATTGGTGGATGTGGTTATTAAGCCACTGTTCATGACATATGAAAGACTGTGTAGACTGAGACTAGCAACAAAGGACTAGAAAAGAGCAAGCATCCTGATTTTCAAAAAAAAGAAAAAGTCTGCAAACTATAAGCAAGTGAGCTTGACTTCAATTCCAGGGGAAATTCTAGACTACATCAGTTAAGAGACTGTTAGTAAACATCTGAGAAAGACAGAAACAATCACAAGGAGTCAAATATGGCTTTATTAAGGACAGGTCATCCTTACTAATTTAATTTCCTTTTTCTCTGGACACTGTTCCTTAACTATTAAGATCAGAGGAATTCTAAAGATATGATTTATTACCCAGACTCTGGTAAATAACGCAGTAGTCTAGTACCATTCCTGTGAGGGAAATGGAAAGATGTATGCTAAATACAAATCAAGCAGATTCAGAAATGGTTCGATATCAACTAGGCAGAGAACTCCAGCAGAATGCTTCAAGAATCTGAGCTTGGCCATGTGCTGAATAACATTTTCTAACAATGACTTGGATACAAGTACAGCTGATAAACTTAACAAAGTTTAAGATGACACAAAGATGGAAAGGAAAGCCAACACTCCATATGGCAAGTCAGGATTCAAAAAGAACATGAAACATTAGAAAACTGGGTAGAATAGAGGTTTTGATATAGATAAATGAAAAATATGACCACAGGAGGTTAAAAAAAATCAATTTTCACAAATACAAGATAGAAGAGACATTATTAAACAGCAGCCTGTGTGAAAAAGATGAGATTTTGGTGGACTGACTGAAAGCTCAGTGTTTAGCACTGGGATCTGACATGCAAAAAAGCTAATAATGACAGCTAGCATTTATATAACGGCAGCTAGGTGTTACAGTGGAGATAGTGCTAGGCTGGGAGTCAGGAAGACTCATCTTCCTAAGTTCAAATCCAGCCTCAGATATTTACCAGCTGTGTGATGCTGGGCAAGTCACTTAACCCTATTAGGCTCAGTTTCCTTACCTATAAATGAGCTGGAGAAGGAAATGGCAAACCACTCCAGTATCTTTGCCAAGAAAACCCCAAATGGGGTCACAAAGAGTCAGACACGAATGAACCGGCTACAACAAGCATTTTATATAGCACATTAAGGTTTGCGTAACACTCTACATATGTTACTTCAGCTGATTCTCACAGCAACTCTATGAAGTAAGTGTTGTTATTATATTCATTTTGAGATGAGGAAACTGAGGCCTAGAGAGATGAAGTGAGTTGCTCAAGTTTAGTCACACAGCTAGTAAGCAGCAGGATATCACTTGTGCCCTCAGCACCTCATACCTGAACTAGTTCATAATTATCAAGAGAGGTCTTGTACACACCTCCATATATGTATAGCAGCACCTTATATAGTAGCATACTACTGGAATTAAGATATTCATGATCAAATTGTGGTACATGCACATAATGGAATATTACTACCTTATAAGAAATTATTAATATAATGGGATAGTAGTTTGGCAAGAATTGAGAGAAACTGTATAAACTGATATCAAACAAAGAAAGCAGAACCAGAGAATACACAAAATTACTACAATAATGCAAATGAGAGCAAAACTAAAAGACAGTTGTCTAAGGAGAATGCAATGCAGCTGTCAACTTCAGGTATTGAAAAGGCATAAAGAACTGACCAGACACAAGTACAAGGTAACAAAATGTTTAGTTTGTAAACATACAGTTGTCAAATATAAGAGAAAGATACACATGAATAGTTCGGTAAGATATCTGGTCAGCCAACTGATCTCCCTTCTTTCTAAGGGTACAATGTCACAACATTCTTAGGCAAACACAACCCCAAAGCAGTGCTTGCAGGGCCAAAGAAGCCCTGAGGCCCCAAATCCCTACATTCAGTATTTTTATCTTTCTGTGGGTCTGACTGACTATGTCACCAGTGCAAAGTGTTCCCTTATACAAGAAACTAAAAAGTCTTTGTGCTTTAGCAGCCTACATGGTAGGGGCTACTGGTCAGCTGTATACCCTAATACCCACATGGCATGTAATCACAGCTGCTTCCCAGGGCTTGCTCCCTTCCCTTTTAATGTGCACAGGCCTGCAGCTCAAATGCTAAAATCAATAATTCACTACAAGAAGACATGTTAGAACACATTTCCTTACTCTTGGTACAGAGGTGGTACACTATGGGTAGGCTATGGGTAGAGACTGTGCTACACAGTCCTCTGTCAACTGCAGTTACTAGATTATCATGATTTAACTGAATTAATCAACATTTATTTGCTAGATCACTTATGTGTTAAGAGCAGGGAATACAAAGGAAAAGATCAAACAATACCTGCTCTCAAGAAGCTTCCATTCTGCCTGGGAAAACATCTCATTTTGCCCCCTTCTCTCCTCTGACACTGCCACACACAACCCCGCCCCCAACTCCCCATTTTGGTGGAGTCACCCATGGACTGCTGCAACAACCTGATGGCTGGCCTCTCTTCATCAAGTCTCTCCCAGCTCCAGTCCAACTTCTGTTCTGCAAAGTGATGTTCCTAAAGGTCAAACCACATCACCCTCCCAATAAACTCCAGTAATCCCTATCACCTTCAAGATAAAATGCAGGGTGGGGCAGCTAGGTGGTGCAGTGGATAGCACACAGGCCCAGGAGTCAGGAGGACCTGAGTTCAAATCCGACCTCAGACACTTGACACTAGCTGTGTGACCCTAGGCAAGTCACTCAATCCCAACTGCCTCACAAAAAAAATAAAAGAAAGAAAGAAAAAAGAAAAGAAGATAAAATACAGAGTGACCCAAAGTCTCAGTGCAGTATTAAGCTAAAATTTTAGGGCACCGTGCATAAAATCCTCTTGGTTTATGCCCTTCATAACCTGACCCCTTCCTACCTTTCCAGACTCCTTTTATCTCCAGGGGTAAGGAACCTCAAGGCCACGTGTAGCCCTTTAGGTCCTCAAATGACTGAATCCAAACTTCACAAAACAAATCCTCTTAATAAAAGGATTTGTTCTGGAAAACTTAGGCTCACTCACAAGGCTGCATCCAAGGACCTGGAAGGCCACATGTGGCCTCAAAGCCTCAGGTTCCCTACCCCTGCTACACCATCCAGGTAAACTATCCTCCTAGCTGTTCCTATTACACAACCCTCCAACTCCTTCTTTCTATCCTACTCCCTTCTCTCTCTCTCTCTCTCTCTCTCTCTCACACACACACACATACACACACACCACCCCTTGTACATGGATAGTTTTTTGCATTTTGTTTATTCCCTTAGAATGGAAACTTCTTAAGGATAGGGAATTTTTTGCCTTTCTGTGTCTAGCACTGTGTTTAGCACATGGTATGTAATTAATAAATACTTGTTGGCTTAGTTTGACTACAAATTAGAGGTGTTTCTATAGAGTAATACAACCAATCCAAACTATAAATACATAACAGAAAGCAAAAGAATCTTTGTGCAACCCAACTGAGAACACACAAATTCAATCTAACATCTATTTTGTCAAAACTACAATGGAAAAAGAAAGGCAAAAATATTAATACCTTTCCTGCATATATCAACTGGTTAAACTACAATCAATAAAATAAAAAAGGACAGGATAACAAAGATGTGTAGCTGCCTATAAATTTAACATTAAAATACCAACATTGTGAAACAACAGTCCTAATGTGGTAGATAATAGGGTGAACTGCAGAGTTTTCAATCTAGCCAACCTTGTTATTTTTCTTTAGCCTTCTCACACTTCATATTTATAGAACCTACAGCAAGAAAAGGTTGTCATCAGGTTGTCAAACATAAGGTTTCATTATTTAATCAACAGGAATATTACAATTGAATACTAACATGTTGGACATATTTTAGTTTCAATAATTTCTTAAAATACGCTATAAATTTCAAAGACATTATTTACATAGAATATTAATTCGGCAAAAGTCTTTTGTGACTAAAACTCTCATATTCCATAATGTGATGAAGCCTTTCATTCCCTTAGTTTTTTATGCTAAGGTAAAAGCCTTAAAAGGATAGAGATATCTCTTCTCTTCAGAGATGTGGGGGATGGGTAAGAGGACAAATAAATGTTAGACTGAATTTAGAGTGATGTTAGTTGGATGGTGCAACAGTTCTGATTTCCTAGCTTCAGAAAAGCTTACAAAATATACATACTTTTTAGAGGAGAGTTCAAAGCCTATTCTTTCAGATTCAAAATTATTAAATTATTTCACAGTCTTCATTAGTAAATATTTTAACTACCACCAATAGCATTTGAAAAAAATCCATGTCTAATCACTAAACAATTCTATTTCAACATTCAAACTTTTGATATATTAAGGACAGACTTTGATATATTAGCACAGGCTTTTCAAATTCTGAATTCTAGAGAGTTTGTATAATACATCTTATTAATTTTAAACTTTGTAAAACATCTCCTAACGTAACATTTTTATCTTTCACTAAACAAATGCCAAAATCTCATTGACTAAAACAAGGTTACTTACCTCTGAAGTGAAGCACCCCAAAACTATTTCTATTCATACAACCACATTCAGAATCAAATGCCACACTGTATAGCACTGAAATACTTAAAAAGAGTATGGATGACATGAACAGTGCCTAGAAGCTACTACTACAAAAGCTCCCAAAGGCAGCTATATAAGGAGGCAATTCAAGACCTTCTCTAGCTACTTCCTGGCTGTCTGCCCAGAGAATACTGTACAAGAGTCGACAATTCTTATCATCTCTGCAAGCAATTCACTCTGAATTCTAAATGAAAGTAACCTAGTAATCTTCATCAAGTTAACTTCTCACAGGTTACTCTCACTGAAAACTAGTAAGTACAATTCCTGTGGGGTTGGCCTAAGCAGCAATCCAGAAAAACAGAAAAGCTGAGCTACCATATAACTTCATCTGATTCGTACCACATTCATACAGCAATGCCAAACAAGGACAAAACACTAAGAGACCCAAGCACCTCCTCTCTCTACTAAACTGAGAATAAATATGCCATGGAGGCTCTCAAATTAGAAAGAAAATACAAATATATTTTAATAACAATTAATTGAACATATAACAGGTATCCCCCCAAAAGGATATATTGATAAAGATTCCTCAGAAATAAGCTTTTTCAAAAGAAAGCTCTAGATTTAACGAGCAGATAGCACAAGGCTCTCGTCCCATCAACCAACAAATATTTCTGATTTCACCACCTCACCACACAATCAACAGAAGAATCAAAAGGAAAGTGAGCTTACTTATTCTCACAATTGAGAGGCAGTTTCCTCTCACATGCTCCCTTTAGGTACAGAGATAGTGGGTACCTACCCACTATCTTTTTTTAAAATAAAAAGATATTTTAAGTCAATTTTAAGTCAATTTTAAGTCAATTAACAAAATTCCTACATAATATAACCACCACGATGTCAGCTAGTATTTATTAAGTCCCTTATCCAACAAGGTATTATGGTTAAATAAAATATTACTAGTTATTCTATAAACTCATCATCAAAGTCATACTCTGGTGTGGCAGAGTATGGTTTTGGCAGAGATCCTAAGTTTCTGAATGTTAGGCCAGTAAAGCACAAGCTCTAAGAAATTTCTACACCAACCAGGAAAGACTCTGAATATAGATCCAGTGGAGGACAACCACCCTGAGTCAGAAGAGCTAATTTTCAAAAGGGTAACCATGTGTTGAATTTATCTGGCCCAGGTAACAAAGATTACAAGGAGGGATTGCAATCTGACTGGCTGAAGACGTATCTCATCAATTAAATCTCAGATCTTCAAAATATATGCCATACACATTACCAATCAGATAATACAATCCATAAGCAATGTAATGTATTTTGTTTGATGATTCAGAAGGATTTTGAAATACCTTAGGATCATTATGATCATCAATTAATAATATTTTTAGAAAAAAAGAAATAATTCACCAAATCAGTTTTTTATTGTATAGAATTTAGCCATTCCTAAGATCAAAGATATAGAGTTGGGAGAAATCTTAAATTAACATAGTTCAACCCCCTCATTTTACAGATGAGGAAACTGAACAACAGAGGAGCTAAGTAACTTGTCCAGGGTCATAAAGGGCACAGAGCTGAGATTCAAATCCAAGTCATCTCATTCCAAACAAGCATTTTCCCCCACCTCACTATGCTGCCTCTTTTCCAGTGTACAGAACACACTGAAATCCCTAAGTGGAGACAGTCAGTAGTTGTTAAAGTTCCTCCAATGTCTCTCCCAATTTTCATCTCCACTTGCTGTTCAATGCTTCTGCTGAAATTCATTTTCTGAACAAAATAGAAGGAACATACATACACACATGTAAGATATGACAAATGGAACTAAGGATGTTTAACCTCAAGAGGGTAGGCACAAGTGGGGTCCTGAAGTGGAGATATCAAATAAAAGGAACGGATTTTTTTCTGATTTTTTGTCTCAAGTCTCACCTTTCTCCAATTCCTCAGCCCCAAAACTGCCAAAGTAATTTTTTTTATTTTTTGAACCATAAGAAATGAGACAGATGGTTTCAAAGAAACTTGAGAAGACCTATGTATTAACTAATGCATAATGAAATAAGCAGAACCAGGAGCACAATTTTTTATAACATTAACATATTTAAAAAGAAACTCTCAAAGAGTTAAGAAACTGATTAACGAAGTGACAATAGATGTTTATTCTGTTCTTTAAGACATTGAGAATGATTTCACTGAAATAGGGAAAACTCCCAATCAAGGAATTTACCAATGCAGAGGGGAACCTGCTCTATAGCTTAGTCTTAAGTGTAGGAGGTACCAAGTGGCAAACCTAGGTGTCCTGGCTCTGACAGACAACCTCTCAATGTGGTCAAAGAAACTAGAATCAAAGAGACAAATTTGGAGGTGTATGTTTTTCAATCCACTTGTCTCTTCTAATAGGTTCTCAAAACCTTGATTCCTCACTCTCCTTTACTCCACGTATCCAATCTGCTACCAAATATTCTATTTCTAGGTCATTTCTTGCATCCATCCTCTTCTTTCCATTCATCCAACTACCAGCCTCACTTAGGCTGTCATCACTTCTAGCCTGGACAATATCAAAAGCACCCTAACTGGGCTCCAGGACTCAAGTCATTCCCTTCTCTAATGTATTCTCCACACATGTGCCAAAGAGAGATTTCTAAAGCATAGGATGACTGCTCAAAAATTCCATTTCCCACTCCAATTGTCACTGGCTGCCCCCATGCCTGGAATACTCTCCCCTCTCATCTCCACCTCCTGGCTTCCTTCAAGTTTCAGCTAAACCCTACATTCTACAAGAACCCTCTCCTGATCGCCCTTAATGTCAGTGCTTTCTCTGTTGATTATCTTCTATTTATCCTGTCTAAAACTTGTTTGTACATAGCTGTTTGCATACTGTCTCTCCCATTAGATTCTGAGCTCCTTGACAGCAAGGGACTATTTTTGCCTCTCTTTGAATTTCCAGTATTTCGTAATGGCAAATAAAAAGTACCTAATAAATGCTTGTTGACTAAGATTTTTTTCTTTTCCCCTCCGCTTAATAGTATTGTATTTTTGCCAATCACATGTAAAGACAGTTTTCTACATTCATTTTTGTAAGATTCTGAGTTCCAAATTTTTCTCCCTCCCCAAGACAACAAGCAATCTGATACAGGTTAAAACATTTCCACGTTTTGACTAAGATTTTTTGATGTACTGATTTTACTGCTTTTTTCATGTCTTCCTCTTTCTTTTTAAAAATTAATTCTTATATAAGAGATGCCTAATGGAGAGGGTAAAGAGGAAGGGCCACAGTAAAATCTAAGTGATGTTAAAAACAAAAGATATCTTTAAAAAATAAGAGGCATTAAAAAAAAAGGCATTAGAGTCAAGAAAAAGTGACTGGGAGACAATCATGGAATTTAGGACTGAAAATTACTTCACAGATCAGCTAGCCTAAGTTCATTTCACAAATGAGTAAACTGAGACACAGAGAGTTAAATGATTTGCCTAAGGTCAGAAGCTAGTTAGAAGCAAAGTCTAGAAAAAACCCAGAATGCCTGTCACCTGTCTCAGTACAGCTGTACAGATTCTTTCTTCAACTGGACAGCCTATCAAATGTGTCCTCCTATCCATGCCCAGAATTCCCTCTACAACAATTTCTCCTTCCACAGAATCACAGATGAAAGTGCCTATAGACATCACCTTGTCTAAACTCTTCATTTTATGGTTGAGACAACTAAGCTTCCTAAGAGATTCAATTCTCCCTTTTAGATCCTGCTTCTCCTTGATATCCAGTCTCCTTGTTCTCAAGAAATTTCATTTTAATATTTTAGTGTTGAGTTAAAAATAGCAAGCAAAGCTAATAGCTAATCATTCACGTCTAGGGACAATCACAGAAGTTCAATGGTACCAACATTCAATCTATCTTCTTCCCAAGGTTTTTATGAATCCAATACCATTTTATCTGTCTGCCCACCTTTCTGACCTTTCTCTGTCTCCTTCTCATATCCTTTCCCTCTTGAACGTGGACTTTCTCTCTGGGACCATGGGTTCCAGAAGGCTACCATATGTAACCCTAACCCAAGCCTCAATTTCCCAGTCCACCTTGCCCAGAAGGATCTCCCTCACTTTCTATGTTTTTATGTTTTGTCTTCCTCCATTAGAATTTAAGTTGTTTGAGGGGAGGGAGCATCTTGCTTGCTTCTATTTGTATCCCCAGAACCTACTAGTGACTGGCACATGGTAAGTACTCAAATTTTGGTGTGCCGAGATTTAGCAAATTCCACCAAAAAACTCCATCTACTTCAACAGTTTCATTATCACTTCTATTCAGATGCATGCCTTCCAACTCTATCTACCAGTCTGACTTCTCTGCCAAGCTCAATTCACACATTTTTAACTCCCTGATGGATCTTGTCCATCTTGTCATTATCTTAAATATATCTAAGAATCCGTGTGGGTAATAAAATAGGAAAGAAAAAAGTAGTACACATGGAGTCAGCAGACTTGAGTTCAAACCCTGACTGAAATTTACTAGTGGTATGACCATAGGTAAATCAGTTTCAGTTTCCCCATCTGTTAAATAGAGGCAATATTTACACTACCTACACCTCACAGGGTTGTTCTAAGGATGCCATTTTGTAGATCATAAAAGTGCTATGTAAACCTAAGTTAAAATTTTAATACCATATGTTGTATGCAAGAAACATTTAATAAATATTCATTAAATGAATTTATCTTTCTGGCCTTTAGCTTGCCCTCGTGACCTCCATATCTCAAAGAACATCCGACACAAGCTCCAATCCTTCCTCCTGCTTGCTCTCCAGTTAGTCACCAAATCCTGCCTATTTTTTCGAAAAGTTGCATCCATCTCTTTCTCTCCATTCTTTTTATCTCCACTTTTTCACCCAGACCTGAGCTAATGTAATAATAACCTTCTATATCTGAGACATCAAACTCAAATAGAAATGGGGTCACTAAACTACACAAGGATCCCAATGGGTGCGTATTGATTGGGAAAACCACATATTAACATTATCTATGCTTTACTGTATTTATTTTGTTAAGTATTTCCCAATTATATTTTAATCTAGTTCTGGCTGTACTGAGGAATGCTGAGGGGCTGGAGAAGTGAGGGCTTTGTGTCTTGATACCTCTGTTCTAAATAGTTTTTATGCCCCAGCCTCTTCTCCAATGTAATCCATCCTACAAACTGCTACTAGATCAATCTTCCTACAATACCACTTGGATTGTTTCATTTCCTTGTTCAAAAATCCTCTGGAACTTCTTACTGCCTAGCATGTAAGACCAATTTCCTTAGCCTAGCATTCAAATTCCTCCACAGTCTTCCTTTTAACTTTCCACTCTTACCTATCCTCCCACCTTCATCTCTGGATATGTCACTCTCCATTTAAGCTTTTCCTGGATACAGCCATCTCCTCTCTCCCTATTCAAATCCTATCCATCCTCCTAGAGTCAGTTAAAATTCCATTTCCTTCATGAGCCTTTCCTATTCCCCTCTCTTGTTTGTAGGACTATAGTATTGTCTGTACCATTCATCTGGTACTTCTAAAAGTACTGCCTAGTTAGTTTTCTCAGGTGCATGTCTTATCTCTCAAGATTCTGAGCTCTAGAGAGCACCACATAGATGATTCTCAATAAATATTTGCTGAATGACATAATTCAGGATAAAATAGGTTTTTACTAATAGTCTGATTTTCTTCTTCTAAAATCTAAGAATTTCACTAAATTTCTATTATTTGATAGCCACTATTACCACATTTATAATAACTATAAGTCAACAATGTGATACATTGGTTTAATTATTCAGAGCCATATCAAATACCAAAGGGTTACTTTATACAGCTAGAAAAAAAAAAAACACAATTCAGCTCAAAGGGTCAAGCATCTCAAGGAAAATAATGAAAAAGTGTGGGAAGTAAGAGGGCCTAGCAAGACAAGATCTCAGGATGGTAATCATCAAAACTGGTACTGATTCTTTTTTAAATAAAAAAAGATCAGTGGAACAGATTAGGCACACAATATACATAAGCAAAGGAACATAGTAGCAAAGAGCCCAATCATTGGCATAAGGATTCACTCTTCAACAAAAACTGCAAGAAAACTAGAATTAGGTTTTAGACCAACCACACACCACAATAAGCTCCAAATGGATACAAAACTCAGACATAAAAGGTCACACCATAAACAAAATAGGAGCAGGAAAGCCGATATCTTTAACAACTACGGATGGGGCAAAATTATTGACCAAGCAAGAGAAAAAGAGGAAGTAAAACAGGACAACTTCAGTTACATAGAACTGAAAAGCTTTTACACAAAATCAATGTTCTTAAAATTAGAAGATAAACAGTTAACTGGGGGGGAGGGGGGTGTTTCATTGCACCAAATTTCCTCCTTAAAAGCCTGATATTCAAGATATGAAGTGAATCAGTTCTCCAAAAGATAAGTGATCAAAAGATATGAACAGACTGTAAAAGGAAAAAAATAACAAGCTAAGAACAACCATATGAAAAGGTGTTCCACACCATTAAAAGGGAAAATTCAAATCAAAACAACTGAGGTTCTTCCTCACATTCATCTGATTAACAAAGATGACAAAAATGGAAATTAAATCCTTTAAGGGTATGTGGGAGGAAGGCACTGTTGATGGAGTAATAAATTGCTTCTGCCCATTATGAAAAGAAATTTGGAACTACACAGCAAAAGTGATTAAATTATGCCCAAACTCCAAAAAGATCAAAGAAGGAAAGGAGCCACAAAAACAAAATATATGCATAGCAGCACTTTTTGTCATATCAAAGAAATGTAAACCAAGAAGATGCCCCCATCACATGTGAAAAGGCTAAACAAATTATGGTATGACAAAACATACAGTTTCAGAAAAATATAGGAAGATTTGTGTGAACTGATGTAAACTGAAGTAAGTTGAACCAGGAGAACTACACAACCAATGATTTCAACACTGTAAAGAAAAAATTTCAAAATAACTATTACCAGGAAATTAAAGAAGCACACTGTACGTCTCTTAGCGGAGAGGTGAAGCACCAGAAGTACAGAATAAGCCATACATGCATCTTCAGACATGGTCAATATGTAAGAATTTTTTTGTTTGGCTATGCTTTGTTCCAAGGTAAGTGTCTTGGTTTTTGTTGGAGTGGTGGGGTAGAGAGGAATGCCAAAGAAGCATTTAATATACGAAGAAAAAAAATCTTTAGAGGGAGACAAAAAAAGGACAGCCTTAAAACAGTGTTATAATTATTAAGTCATAATAGGAAATTATAGGGTTTTTTATGCAAGTTGCATGTACATAATAGATTCATGGTTTTTATGTTACCAAAAAAAAAAAGTGTAAGTTGGTAGATAACCAAAGAAGTTAATTTAATCTTAGACTGCACTGAGAAGCACAGTTCTGAGGACTAGAAAAGTGACAATCCCACTGTAATCTACCCTCATCAGACAACATCTCAAATATTGTGTGTAGCTCTAGGCATCACATATTTTAGGAACTACATCTGATAAGCAGAAGAATGTGCAGAGGACCATTACCAAAATGGTAAAGGCATAGATGACACCTGGAGAAAGTGTAGGTATTTTTTTTGTCTGCAAAAGAGAAGATTTGAGAGAGTGGAAAAGAACATAAGAGATGATGAGTATATTCAAGTATTTGCAAGATAGGAGGAAAAAGGATTAGACATTCTTCTCAGCCCCAAAAAGCAGAATTCAAAGCAACTCTTCAATTTCAGGAGAGATAGTCTTAGTGTAAGGAGAGTTCTAAAGAACCTTTAGAACTATCCTAAAGTAGAAAGGGCTATTTCAGGAGGCAGTGGGCAACCCTTCACTAGAGGTCTTGCATCAAAGGCCATCTGTTTAGTATGTAGCAGAGGGAATTCTTGCTCGGGAACAAGTTAAACTAGATGGCCTCTAAGGTCTCTTCCAACTGAGATTCTGTGAACTAGACAGATAAGAGATTAAACAAAGCTCATGATATATCAAAGTATAAAAATACCCAAAGTGTTTTTTTTTCAAATGAGCAAATTTTCAAAATTTCAGTGCTATTCAATTTTAGTTATATTTTACCCTTTGAATAGATGACACTGGAAAGCCTCAAGTCAGAGAATATCAGATGATTTAGTTTTTTTCTTCCCTTTCTGTAACAGTAAAGCGAAACAACCTTCATTTCAGCCAGTGGCCTTGCACCAATTCAACAATCAAGACAAAGGTTCTTCTATAACCCTATGAATAAACAATGCGCATTAAAAAAAAGAAAAATATGACATCTTAAACAAAAGTATTGATAACTGGAACAGCAAATACCTATGAACTATCAATTTTAAAAATTAATCTTCAGACTTAATTAAATTCTCATTGGCAGCTTTTTACAATTGTGTCTACAAGTTTGACAGATTGTTTTTTGTGAGTTCCGTGTGTTTTTTTTTCCCTTTATAAAAAGGGATACATAACGATAATGCATAGTCTGTATGTCAAGTACACACACAGAGAAAAAAACATGTGTCCAAATCAAGAAGTGTCATTTGAGGAAAATCATCTATCTGGCTCAGACTACCTGCTGGGTAGAAGTTTTATTTGTAATTTACAGAAGAATACAAACAACAACCGAGGTATGAATGTATTAATGGCATTAGATCTCCACCACTGGAAGGGATACCAACACATCAATGAGATGAACATCTGGAAGTATATATTCAGGATCCCTTTATGACCTCAATAGAATACAGTAAATCAGTGAGAATCAGTGATGTTTATTTCAACCAATTTCACAAAATAAACATTAAGAGCTGAGAAAGTATGGATTAGATTACACAAATTATGTATATATACAAAATACACACAGCACCTGTATAGAACAAGGATGTGTCATCCCTACATTTTCTTCAAAAACCTAAATCAAAAATTTTGAATGATGATGAAATGGGAGAAATATATATTAGAGAGAAAAGTCACCATGGAGGACAAGATTAGAATTTTAACCTTTTAAAAATGGCCAAACTGAAGTAGACATTGAGGCATTTGAATTTTTTAAAAATTTGTTTCAAAAAAGCTATTATTTTAGTCTTCTTAAAGAATGATACATATGCTGACTAGGCTCCATTATATTTCCAGAGGATTTAAATGTGTTCCTAACCAATTTCAATCTTGCCACAAAGTAAAGTAAGCTCATGATCAAGATGCATTTGTGCCTTTTAATATGATTAAGGCTCAAGAAAAATAAAATTACAAATCATTATGTATATGCAAAACATAAGTCAATTTCCAGATGATCCCACAGTTCCATATGCTTCCAAATATGGAGGGGGGAGGGGACTGGTTAGAGGATAATAAAGACAATAATAATAGTGGAATAACGATTAGAATGCTGAGAGAGGGGAGAAATAAATGCAGAGTAACCAACCACCTAAGAAAGTCATTTTGCCTTCTTAATGGCTAAACCTATGTTATTCTTTAAAATCTGCAAAGTGATACATATGTATAGATATATGTATCTATACATATTTATTCAATATCAGAATCTACACAATATTTATTCGCACTGCCTACCTATCTAACCCTGCCTCAAAAAAAAAAAACCTTCCTTCTCATTTCTCCTCCCTATCTTCACTATAATGCTTACTGGATCCATTCTGTTTCTTCTTTTTTCTTTCTTTTCTTTCTTTTTCTTTTTTTTTGTGAGCCAATTAGGCTTAAGTGACTTGCCCAGGGATACACAGCTGGTGAATATCATGTGTCTGAAATCAGATTTGAACTCAGATCCTCCTGACTCCAGGGCCAGTGCTCTATCCACTGCGCCATCTAGCTGCCCCATCTTTCTTCTTTCTTCCTTTTTTTTCTTTTTGTTTCTTTTTTCCTAAACTCTTAATTTCCAAAGGTAGTTCTCTCCTTTTCAAACAACAAAATCAGAACCTCTCCACAATCACTTAAGACATTCTGATTCTAACAAGCAATTTCAAATAGTAAATCTACAACTGGCAGATCTGACGCCAGGTAAGTTAAACAGCCAACCTACCCAACAACCCCAGGGAACAAAGAGAAGTGAGATATCACCACCTCCCAGGATACCACTTTTCTTGGGGCTCCATTATTCATAAAGCCCTGTGTCCCACTAGGACTAGATCTCATGACTCAGGTCTTGAAGTTTAAAACAACAACCACAACAAAACAAACAAACAAAAAAACAGGTTATTGTTTCAACTAGCCAGCAGGGTGAACTGATATTAGAAACAGGAACCCAATATAATGAAAAAGTCCTAGATTTGAAGTCAGAGGAGCTGCGTTTCAACTCTGACTTTCGTTGTTTAGTTGCGCCCCTTTCCCTCTTCTGGCAGTGCCACCATGGAATAGGACCTCCTCACCTCATACCTGGACTATTACTATTGTATTAGCCTGCTGGTTAGTCTCCCTGACTCAAGTCTCTCCTTACTCCAGTCCATCTTCCACTCAGTTAACAAAGTAAGTTTCCAAAAGAGCAAATGACTATATCTCTGTCTCTCTGTCACACACATACATACATATACATACACACACACACACACACACACACACACACACACACACCCCGTTATTCAATAAACTGTAGTGTCTCCCTATCACCTCTAATACTAACCCTGCTGTTTGGCATTCAAAATCCTTCACAACCTGCCCCCTCCTACCTTTCCAATCTTCATGCACCTTACTCCCCTCACCTATTTCACTCCCCATGTATAATGCAGATCCAGTGACACTGGCCTCCTTGCTGTTCTTTGCACAAGCCACTTTATCTCCAGATGGCTTTCCTCCATGCCATTACCCACTCCTGGCTTGTGTTAAGTCTCAACTAAAATCCCATCTAGATTCTATGAGAAGCTTTTCCTGATTCCCCTTAATGCTAGTGACTTTCCTCTATCGATTATCTCCAATTTATCCAGTCTATAGTATGTTTGTACAGTTATTAATGTTATCTTCCTCCATTAAACTGGGAGCTCCAGGGCGGAGGCTCTTGCTTTTCTTTGTATCCCTAGTGCTTAGCAGGGTGCCTGGCACAGAGCAGGTGCTTAATACTTATTTATTGAAAGACTGACTTTACCACTTAACTATTAGCATGACTTTAGGCACTTAACTAGCAGAGGCACTGGTTTCCTCAACCATAAAAACAAAAGTGCTTCCTCACTGGAATATCCATCCCCTCCAGGCTCTGCTTCGGACTTTCCCCAGTTCATTTACACCCTCAGTGTCAAACTCAAATAGTAATGGATCCCTGTGCTTGAATAGTAAATTAGAAAATCACAAATAACATTGTATTGTGTTATACTTTTATTTATTTTGTTAAACAGTTCCCCAATGAGATTTTAATCTGGTTCAGACAGTCTCCACCTGGA